>NW_019720561.1:1164183-1220523 GCF_002891405.2 Cryptotermes secundus
ACTACTGAAGACAGAGTGAACTGATTTGCGCATAGGGTTATAAATCGTGAAACCCCGCAACAGTGTCGACAGATTAATGCGCTTAGGGTTATAAAGTGTGAAACCCCGCAACTGTGTGATAATTAATTGTAGCCGTTATTTGTAGATTGTTAAATAAACCAATTAACCATCTCTACGGCGTCTTCAGTAACCGGAAACACGTTACAATATATATTTTTTTATTTTGGATACTTTTCATCCGGACACCAGATATATTTGGGAAGTTCTTGTTTCGAACAACAGCTATCCTGACTGAGACCGCTCGTGAATTTCCCAGTCTCTCCAAAGAAATTCAATGATTTTACCTCAAGTAGGTCACGACCACTTCATTTAGAATTTATCAGTCATCTACCATCAGGTGCAACATGGTCTAGATCCTGATGTTGTTAAGCAGCAAACGAAAAGGAAAGATATCAGGGTGCCGTCAAACCAGGCAGCTGTAAGGGCCATGAAACTGGGAAAGGAGTATAAAAAAAGGCACAGGAAAGTTACCAACCTCGCTTACAAAAGTTGTGTGACTTGAATCAATCTTTTAGAGCAGAGAATTTGGCTCCCACACAGACAGACAGACAGAGAGACGTGTTGTTTTATCATTCATGTTTTCATTAGCGTGTGTGCGTACACCTGAATGTAAAGAAAACTTTGTTGCATCTCTACTTGTCTGCCACACAAAGATTAATAGCTGTGTTTATCCTCTTGAACGATGGAAAAGTTTTCACGTGTCTCGCAGGGCGGGGGATGATAACACCTGAAGTGCAATAGTGGCATAAATCAGTATCACACCTAATTTGGTTCTTAAACTCCAACACCTATACAAGACTCGGTTAAGATATTTGTAACTTACCTTGTTTTAGTTGAATGAAAACAATAAATATGTAAGTACATAAATAAACAGATTAATAATTATTTACTTAATCAAATATCTGAAAGCATAATTAAATAAGTTTGTTGTTTCTAATGGCTATCACAGTGGCCGCGCGGTCTAAGACGTGAACTGTATTCGCCGCTTCAAACACTAGGATCGTGGGTTCGGATCCCACTTAAGGCATAGATTTCTATATGAGTTTATTCTGTATTTGTACTGTCCTGTGTGTAGGTAGCGGCCTTGCAACGGACTGATCCTCCGTCAAATGAGTCCTACAGACTGTGTAAAAGATCAAGAGACTGAAAAAGCTGCTAGTGTCCAGCGAAGTGCTGTAGAACCATAGATAGCTAGATAGATAGATGAATGAATGGGTGGATGGATGGATGAATAGATGGATTGGGGGACACTACAGCACTAGATGAAGATAGATCGTCAAATTTAAGTCCTGCGAGATATACTCGCGGGAGAAGGGACCTTAGTGCCCAACGGACTGGAGCCCGATTGGGCCTCGCAGCTAGTCTGGACGAAGTGGAGAAGAGACAGATACTTTGCCGCTACGTATTGAACACCGATCCTTTGATGGTCCAGCCCGCAGCCAAGATATTATATTGACTGCACCACCCCGGATCACAAATGAGATAAATGAGTGAATAAATATAAATAGACAAACGGAAGGACAGCGTGAGTGAGTGAGAGCCAGCGCGGTCACTCCAGAAGATAGAAAGTGACAGGTTATAGGCAGACCTTAACTCCCGTCGAAGAGGAGGCCATTTGTAAACACGTAAAATTCTAGAAAGGCCAAAAATATAACCACGGGTTCCGAGGGCTATGCTGATGAAGGCCAGCAACAATTTACTGAGCTGAACTGGACTCGAGTGGACTAGACCGTTTATTTCATTAAACTGTGTTAACAAATTTACCTTTGTAATATTTAGATGAAGCTCGACCTTCACAGGGGAAAAAAATATTGTGTTGACCTATGTCATTTTTCCACGAAAGTCTGTTATAACACTTGTCACATTAATAACAGTTATGACGCAGTGATGACGTCAACAACTTAGAAACAACTCAAGGTCTAAATGCCATAAAGCATCGTAGTAGCCCATTGCTAACAGCATTAGGGAGAAAAGAAAATCTATATTTGGTTCTATTCATTTATTAATGGATCATTTGCTACAGTGTGTGCTTGAAGACAATTTATGTAGAGTATAAAGACTGAACAATGATGGAGTCTCTGTAGTGTCAGTACAAAGCTGAACCCACACAGCCGATTCTGCGACATCTGTGGGGAAAGAAACAAACAAAGGATCGAAGTTCTATGTATGATAGGCTATGAATAGGAGCGAAAGGGAAATAGTTATCTCCATTCTCCTCTAATATCCTTCCAGCTATCTTATACATTATACGTTCATCATCACTGGTCTTCTAGTATCGTAACTAATTAATAATTTAACTCTATGAAGCACAGCCCATTTTGAGAAGATAATAATAGCTCGCATTGATACGAAATTTTCCGCTTTTATGCAATCCGGAGACTCATTACCGTGTTCACAAAAGTCAGGCAATGGATCCATCCGAATTAATCCAGTCTAGTCCTCACATCATATCTTTCTAAATTCCCTTATAAAATTATCCTCCCTTTTAGGCTTACGTTATATCAGTTACATTGAAACTATACTGCCTAGGAGCAACACAGAAGTACTCAGGAATGTTATAAGGATAATTTCACATTAATTCACATTAACTGAATTATACTAGGCGGACGAGCCATTGCTTAACCGGCACAGATACAATTCGTGGTTGGAATTTAGGGAAAGTTGGCATAATAAAATCCGCTTACATATTCTGATTTTTATGTTGATTCTTTAAGGATGCTGCCAGTTAGAGACAAACAGCATCCAAGATAGAATGAATAATGGATCTGGAGGAGATGGTGAAATGAAAATTGGTAAGGGAAACCGAAATACTCGGAGGAAACTCTCCACAATGCCACTCTATTCACCACAGACCGCAAGTGACCCGACTTAGAATCAAACCTAGAAAACTGCGGTGGAAATCTAGCAACTAAACGCCTTAGTTATGCCACCGATATGACGCATTCCTACCGCGTGTTGGTACTGGCATTACATTAAATATTGAAATAAAACCAGTTAAATATACATTTGTAGTACTTATTTTATAAATCATAATTCTATTGTCTCTGCGGTCACATTAGTCGAGCGGTCTAAGTCATAAACTGTCTTCGCTCGCTCGGACGCTGCGATCGTGGGTTCGAATCCCACTTAGACATGGATGTTTGGTGTATATGTGTTTTCCTGTGATTAGGTAGAGGCTTTGCGACGGGCTGATCACTCGTTTAAGGAGTCCTACCGTCTGAGAAAAATGATTACGGAACTGACTAAAAGTCCATGGCTCTGAATGGACTTGAAGAGGAATTAAAAAAGAAATCTATTGTCTAAATTTTAAATGCTGTTTAATTATGACATCAAGTTTTAAATGCTTGGATACATTTGACTTCTGAATCAATTCTTGCTTACGTGATGCTGAACTCTTAGCTTTTGGACAGGCAAGCCTCCTAGACAAACAAGCACACAGTGGTTTAATGAATGACTGCTACTTCTTTTTCCTTGACACTACAGCCCCAGAGGGCCTAGGCCTACCTCCATGAACTTCTCCGTTCACTTCAGTTTTTCTAGATCTTACTCTTTCGGTAGGACTCCTTGGGAGGGTGATCAGCTCGTCGCAAGGCCTCTACCTGTACACAAACACAGAAAAACGCACACACACAAACTAAACATCCATGCCCTGAGTGCGATTCGAACACACGATCCCGGCTTCCGAGCGAGCGAAGACAGTACATGCCTTAGACCGCTCGGCTACTGTGACCGGCAGTGTATAAGAATAATATATAAGAATTCAGTCCGTACCTCACAGGAAACAGATCCGAACCCACGATCCCGGCTTCCGAGCGAGCGAAGACAGTGCATGCCTTAGACCGCTCGGCTACCGTGACCGGCTGACTGCTACCTACAGACGCATAAATCAGCATAAAACGATAAAGCGAAATATTGTTCCGGTAATTTGGAAAAAATATGGAATGAAGCGATTGCGACTTACTTTTTGGTGACATCTCGACGTTCGCTTGGAAGAGACTTGGATAGTTTTTTGAAGAAAAATCATTTCATTCGTACCTTCACGATTTTCATCCTCTCGTTCCTTCCTTTATCTCCTTTAAAGTCTTCAGCTCGTCAGGAAGTGTAACGTACCTAAGACCCGTGCCGTGAAGGCGTACTGTGGGAACACATGCAAAGCTTCCCTGGAATAGCCTAAATGCTACTTGATCCATTTTTGTTGTGCGACGGTTCCTATTGGAATGAAGAAAGCAGCATTGGATTTATAATCGAAGCAATACGACACCTTTTGCCTACGCCTCACACAAGAAACAGTAGAAACCGTTCCTCAGAATACAAGCCACTCTTCTAGGGTGCTTTGTATTCTGTCAGTGTGGTACAATTTAGAAGCGATTCGACATTTTGGGGATGTTGCTAAGCTTATTTCTGTGCCTGGCCATTCTGCAGACACACCCCTACGCCCACAAGTAGCACCCAACCTTTTTATTCATAGCCTCTTATAAATGGTATTCCTCCTTAGCGAGAGAGCTTGTCATGAATAACAGATGGGTGCTGCCGCTAGTGGCAGAGTTGCAGAACATCAACACGAGGAAGCGTCACCTATTTGAAAACTCAGAAATCAGTGGGATCGTGAAATAATATACATTTTCTTTTTCAAATATTTGCCTCAAAATAGACGTTTCTCTAATTCATAAGCTTGAGAAAAGCGGTACTTAGAACTTAAATATCAAGGGTAAGAGTAAAGCAGTGTGTAGAATTACGGAACATTAAACGGAAGTAGCCGGTCACAATACCCGCGTGGTCTGAGGCATGGACTGTCTTCGCTCGTAGGTTCGAATCCCACTCAAGGCATCGATGTCCGCTTGCGTTTATGCTGTGTAGGTAGAGACCTTGCGACTGACTTATCCCCCGTCCAAAAAATTCTACAAATTGTTTAAAATTAAGAAACAAAGTGAAACAAAGCGTTGCACGGATGCCCTATGCTCCAAAGTGGAAGCACAGGAGAGAGGGGAGAGAGAGGAGTAGAAAGAGAAAAAAAAAGAAATATTTTTTCCCAAAATTAGTGCAAAGTAATATTATATGTAACTCCGTGGCCTGTAGTGTGCAAGCGAAATATACCGCGCTTGTCGGCGAAGTTAGTGCCAACGTTAGCGGACAGAGTATGTCGCGTGTTCAGCGCAACGGATCCTCAAGGCCGTTAATTTCGGTTTTCTAGACCGGAGCCGCGATTTCCTTGAAATAGCTCCTCAATTATCCTCACGAGGCTGAGTGGACCCGTTCCAGACCCACTACTTCTCTGAAAATCTGATAGTCTGGAATAGAACTCGAACCTCTGGATCCGTAGGAAGGAACTATGAACTCTAGACCACAGAGGCGGTCGTGAATATTATACGAGTATGTGGGCATATATTTATAATAAACATCAAATTTTACCATCGATTGACTAGTATTTCTTATTCGTATTTCGGGGAGGGTGATTTTTATTTTTTTTTTTTTTTTGCTGGTGGGGTGGGACTAAGTCCCTTGTACTGCGGTCATTTCTGGCCTATTCTACCAGCCCTAGATGATAGGTGAGGGTGATTGTGGAGCAATTGGTGGAATGAAGATTGGCAAGGGAAATCGAAGTACTCGGAGAAATCTTGCCCAAGCGCCATTTTGTCCACCACAAATCCCACTTGACCAGACCCGGGATCGAACCCGGGCCGCCGCGGTGGGAAGCCAGCGACTAACCGCTTGAGCTATGGCGCGGTCCTATAGGGGAGTTTAAAACTCGGCCCACAGACCGGATATCCTTTGTGAAATTTCGGTAATTTTCTTTATTCTGTCCAGAAAAATCCGGACTAGAAACCTAAATTAGGTTACGCCCATTTATTTCTCCATCCTTTTTAATTCATTATTCACCAATCACCGTTTCATTAGACATGCTAAATGCTACTAATATCACACCAAACTCAAAAAGTTCGTGCGTTCGTCATGTTGATATTACTAATTGCAAAAAAAAAAAAAATTAAGGTCATAACTGGAATATCCACCAACGGAATGTAGCCTATACCAAATTTTATCAAAATCGTTTAAGCGATGAGTCGTAACATGCAGAGAGACAAGTTCGCAAATGAAGAAAGAATTCTTCTGGGGTTTGGCGCCGTGTAGATATTGTGTTAACCCGACATTCATTCGAAACGTCGGTTCACACAATATCTACAAGGCGCCACATCCCAGAAGACTGCTTTCTTCATAGTCACCGCCGTGAAAACCCCAAATGTTACAAGTACGCATATATTTCGCGCATACTGCTCAAAGAATAAACAAATAGGGTGGGTAAACTAGATTCAGAATTGCGATGTCCTTGGACCCTATAAATCATCAGAGCATGTATAGGAGAAGACTGAAACAAAACATTGATTTTAGAAGCCAACGCATGAAGAATCTTGACCACGTTTCACTACCGTAACACGGAACATATTTCAAAGTAGTAAAGCATTAACTCAGATATAGAATTACTGGGTTTTGGACTTTTTCCGTCGCCCTGTTTTCTATAAAATAGAAAACAGGGCGATTCGAACACTGGATCTGTTTCCGTCTTCAGATGGAGAAGATACCTACTCAGTTGGGCCTCCTAGAAAGAGCTGATCTCTTCCTAGGGGCCCAATTTGGCAGGTATCTTCCCCCTCACCTGAGTACGGAAACAGATCCATTTTCCGAAACGTCGTGTTTTCTATTTTCTAGAATACCGGTCCAAAACCCAGTAATTTTGTGTGTTATACAATATCGTAAGAAGTCTTTAGAATCGATTATCTCAGTGATTACAGAATATTATTATTGGATTTAATCGAATTACATAAACAAGGTCTATGCAAACGTCTGGCTGAGCGTAAAATAAAAGCGGTGTGGCGGAAATGTTCAGAGGAATGGCAGTTAGGACCCAGGCGTCCCACACCCAGACAATAAATTGAGTCTAGTGGTGTCCTTGAAGATTATGTTGTTTTTGGCTTCTGCAGGAAAGCCCTCAGCCTTCACTGTACATTGGGCTGTTTGTTCTTGAGATTCGACCTGGAAGCGGTGACGTAAAGAAAAATTCATATTCCTGTAGATCAAGCGGCGTTAGTCCATCTCACTGTAAACAACTCGAAGAGCCGCTTCTGCAGAATTCGGGAAATTCTTGAAAACAAAATCTGTGTCCCAATCAAATTTTTAAATCAGATTTATTCATCTTTGGTCTTATCTATGAAGTTGAATTATTTGTATTTAATTATTTTTTGAAATGGATCGTGTAGAATGAGTCACTAGTAAACGAACCTGGAATGGTGCGTTGGTGGTCTGCTTTTAAGAAAGCAACCCCGACTCTACCTAGTGCCGAGGTTTCGAATGGTGGAGCTATACTTCCCCTCCCACACATATCTTCATGGGATGAAGCTTAATTAATTAAACACAGAGAAAACTTTATATTCTATAGTCTACTTTGCTTATTTTGAAAGGATAAAAGTAGGCTTATGCTATCACCATACTGTCTGCGTGTCTATGAATCTCCTCCCAAATTTTGAATACTTTAAACAATCTGTATTAAAGTTGGTATGTATATCATAGCACTAGAACTTATCTCAACAGCATAATTCATAAATCCCTCCCATCAGTCTTTGTGTAAATATATTCATCCCACTATCATTGCTAGGCAACGGCTCGGTAAAAGCGTTAGAGCGGCAACAAATACATATGCAACAATAGAAGAATTATTTTATCCCTCATGTTCCATAAGTTTCGTGTCTTATCCCAGGAAAGTAGGCAATCAATTATTCCCATAATTTCTTGTCTTTAATCTCGCATTTGCCTGCAACAAGGATGTCCGGCCTACAGGGCGAGAATTGAAACCGTGACAACGTAACGGAAGTGCTGAAGACTAAGCACCAGTAATTCGTATTTGCAGACAGACAGAGCACTTGGTAGCAAGACTAAATCCCAGATATTGAGACGTCACGAAAGGGAGGAAGGAAATACGTTACTGAGACAGACAGTAAGGTCGACAAGTATACGACAATACGAGGCAGTAATCCTTGAATAATTATGACCTGAAGTTCAGAATAAAGCGCGGAGAGGAAACAGTGCCTGATAGAGACGGCAGCCACAGAGCGGGTCCCGCCAATTCGAGAGACACAAATCCACGCGGAAGGGTTTCAGTGTCCTCGTTTTGACGTGACGGGAACGCGTATTTCACACGCACTGGTCCAGAGCTTGTGCTATGTGGTACAGAGTACAGTGGATGTGGTGTGGGAAGTAACCAAATCTACAGGATCTTCGCTGAACTGATTACACGTTGTCACCTCGTTAAGGAATTAAACAAGGTACGTAAAATATATACAAAAGTTTGTTTTAAATATAGAATATTGTTGTGTAGACTGCATACTTTTGTATATATTTTATGTACCTTGTTTATAACACACAACAGAATTAAGATCGTTAAAGGGCCGCGTCATAGCTCAAGCGGTTGGTCGCTGGCTTCCCACCTCGG
Source organism: Cryptotermes secundus (assembly GCF_002891405.2). NCBI lineage: Eukaryota > Metazoa > Arthropoda > Insecta > Blattodea > Kalotermitidae > Cryptotermes > Cryptotermes secundus. The sequence goes on from NW_019720561.1 coordinate 1,172,723, forward strand.
CGGTCCGGGTTCTATCCCGGGTCTGATCAAGTGGAATTTGTGGTGGACAAAGTGGCGCTGGGGCGGATTCTCTCCGAGTACTTCAGTTTCCCTTGTTAATATTCACTGCACCAAATTCTCCATCCTCATAATCACCCGGGGCAGGCTGCAAAAGGCCAATCAGTGACCGCCGTGCCGAGTGGCCCCAGTTGGACTCCACCCCCACTAAGCGAATTAAAAAAAAAGATTGTTAGGGAATTACTTGATTTTATGGAAACCGAAGGATTACTAAAGCCTAATATTGGATCCTACCTTGAAGCATTTGAGCCAGCTCAAATACGTATATTTCCTTAAGGGAACATGAAATATTACCTTCATTTTGCCCATTATTTTCCGTAAATCTCTATTTTCGAGTATTTCATCGCCAATATTTTGTAAGCATATACCATTTCCCTATGTTCTGTACAGGTTTTGTCCATCTTTTTTATCTTATTTGATGACCTTAAATCTTGAAGTAATATACACAATTAAAGGTCTTCTTGCCGGTCACGATAGCCCAGCTGTCTAAGGCATGAACTGTCTTCGCTCGCTTGGAAACCGGGATCGTGGGTTCGAATCCCACTCAGGGCATGTATATTTAGTTTGTGTGTGTGCGTTTTTCTGTGTTTGTGTACAGATAGAGGCTTTGCGACGAGCTGATCACCCGCCCAAGGAGTCCTACCGAATGTGTAAGATCTAGAAAAACCGAAGTGAACGGAGAAGTTCATGGAGGTAGGCCTAGGCCCACTGGGGCTGTAGTGCCGAGGAACAAAAAAGGTCTTCTACCTTAGCCATTTTCTTCAGTTTGTGGGATATACGTGACATAAAAATTCAGATCAGAAATTACTGACACAGACGCAAGTATGGAACTGAGATGTATTAGTGATAAAGGCAGTAAAAATATAAACATACCCGTTCTTTCATCACATAAACTTCATGACAATTAGAAGCCATGGGAAAGAGTAGGAATCAACTGGCCCTTCACAAGAGAGTATCCACAGCGAAACGCACAATGGTGTTATCAGAATCTCTTTTATCTTTCTATATATGCCTCTATCTCCCTTTTCTTACTTTACTTTTCTATATTTTCCCACTTTATTTCACTTTCTTTTTCCCACTTTCTCCGCCTTTTCTTTCCAACCAATCCTCCTTCCTCTTTTTTATTTCCTTTCTCTTTTCTTCTGTGTCATTTCATTGTTTCTTTTGAACGTGTTTATGTAGTTGCCATTTTATCTAAGAAATAATCTGGGTTGCAATTTTGGTCAGGACATACGTAATCCTGGGTTACATTTCATGGTTTTCCTTAGTCATGAGCCTAATACAACTGAAAAGAATAAAAAACCATGTCCTTCCAGATCCCTACTAATTCATTAAAATTTATGCCAGGTGGCAAAGCATTGTTCTCCAGATGGAGAACCTTCCTTCTGTACGTTCGGACGTCCCTTTACATTTCATATGCACAAAGTAAACAGAGATCCTATGGACTTATCTTTGAGTCAACTTACTCCGCTCTCGTCCTTCCTGTCAACATATCCACCGCATCAACTTCGGGCATGGGCGAGGGTGGCAGTTGGTAAATAACATCCCAGCTCCTTTGTAAGCTTCGTCTCCCTTAAACCGCAGTGTACGTTTGAGTTCCCACTGGCCAACTTACGCTTAGATTGTAAGTAAGTTCAAACATGAGTCAGCTGAAATTATTTGCGACTGTCAGCACGCTGAACGTATCATAGTCACAACCCACAAACTACAGCTGAACTAAAACAACTTATATTTAATACAATTATCAGACTGTTTCCACCGATCAGGTGAGTCTTCCTTATTCCAAATAGAATTAATAAGTTTACTGTACTAAGATTGTAACGTTTCGCCTCCTGCTTGAAAAAGTTCTGCCGGAATTTGATAATTACATGGCTAATTACATATTTTCAAATATGCAATAGGAATTTTAACCTCAAAAAAATGAAATGAAATACCTGGCCATGTAACTCGATAGAAGATTGACGTGAGCAAAGCACATCAAAACCAAAAGAAAACAGCTCAACCATAAAGTGAAACAAATGCAATGGCTACTCAGAAGAAGATAAACACTATCAACAGAAAGAAAACTCCTCCTATACAAAGCAGTATTCAAACCCATATGGAACTATGGAATTCAGCTATGGGGGACAGCCACTAATTCCAACATTGAAATCCTCCAGTGTTTTCACTCCAAGACTCTCCGATCCCTTCTGAACGCACCTTGGTACATAAACAGCCACAGGATCTGTGAAGATATACAGACGAACACAGTGCTCAGGGAAAAAGAATAAAAGGAATACAAAATACTTAAGAAAATTAGAAAACCACGCTAACGCACTAGCAGCGAGCCTACTAGACAACAGCGAAACTGCACATAGACTGAAAAGGTACACCGTCCTGATTCTTAACAGACAGACCTGAATAAAACACCAATACAAGAATTAAAATGATAACTAAGTGAACAAAGAAATGAATATATGAGTTAAGCTAATGGGCATAACTCACACACGAGCCTGTAATTATTGAACACATACATTTATTGCAGAGTCCACAGATTATGTGTAACAAAGACTAGGATGACGTATTACTGATTTTAATGTTCTTTACAAGTTCATTCATTTTGTCTTTCATATACTCCCTCTTTTTATTTTTGAAATTTCTTCTGATCTCACTTCTTATATTGTCCCCATTTGATTCGCATGGATCCCGTGACTATTTCAATTTGACTTCTTTACTTTGATCTCATAATTCTGAACATACTTCGTTCAACCATATCTTATGCTTCTACAGTTCATAATAATCTGGACTCATTTTTACTGAAATTTTTGTGTTCTCTCTAATGGTTTCCAAAGCTTTAATAATATCCACCACAGCATCTAATTTTTTTAAAAAATAAGAACCTATTCGAGATTTAAACCCGATACTGCTCTTCACCTTCGAAGTTTTTAATTTATTTAGTTTAAACCTCTCCAAATGAAACCCATACTTTCTCTGTTTACTCACTGCCAGTCTTTCCCTAACCTAGCCACCACCAGATAGTGGTCAGTACCACAATTTGGCTATGCGTCTTCCCATCATTATGTTCCTGACAATAAGATTTTTTGATGTGGCAAAGTTTACTACTCTAACTAACTCATTACTAATTTCCTGTAAACCCTCATTCCCAGCTGTTGGTTTTAAAACGTCTTATCAACGCACTTTGGTACTGAAATCTCCTAATAAAATTTTTGTAATTTACGGAATTTATCGAATACACATTCTAGTTTATCGTATAAGCTCTTCTTCATATAATCAATTTTATCCTCTGTTGGGACATGGACGTTCAAAACAATGATATCACACCACCGCCCTCTTAGTATTACGTGCTACATCCTATCACTAACAAACTCAATCCTCTTAATTGCTGATATGATTCTACTGTGTACGAATAAACCTGTACACAATTCATGATTTTTATTCCCCTTTCCATAGAAAAATGTATATTCACCTGCTTATTCAGTGCCATCTCTGTCCTATCTGACCTCCTGCACTCCCACTAAATCTAACTTATATTTTGATATTTCTTTCGAAATTGTCATGGGAGAAACTGCCATATACATAATTCTTATATTCCATATAACAAATATGTCCATTTCCTTTAGTTCAGGTAGTTTATCCAAAACTGGAAATGCTTTTTTATGAATTTGAAAGAAGAGTCTAAGAATTTGCAAGATGTTACGTCATATGTTCCTCAAGAAACAATGTTCAAGTAGAAGATGAGACAACGACGGTTCGAACCTTGTTTCCATTAGATTTATTTTTTAAGAAAATGTTTTGTTCTTCTATAAAGTGGGGATCAGCTGGAAAAACAACGTCCCGAAGTTAGTTTCAGAAACATTATGAGCCATGAAAGAATTCAAGCCTCAAGATTTTCTTTAAAATACACAGAGTGACTCAAAAGGAAGTTAACCTAAAAATGTTCTCACATTATAGAGAATGTTCAGATGTAAACATGCCAGTCATGCTGTAGAAGGGTATCACAGCGTTGTGACTTGTGCACTGAAAATGGAGATGTCATTTAGAAGAGTTCTTGCAAATTCAGCATCTAACAAAGTAACTTCTGAAGAAAGCAGTCTTCTGGGATTTGGCACCGTGTATATGTGGTGTTAACCGACGTTTCGGAGGAACGTATCGCCCCCATCTTCAGGGTAGAAGAAAAAGTATAAGAATGCTGCAAGCGACAACACCGTGAGAAACGGTAAACCAGACTGCTTTACCGTTTCTCACGGTGTTGTCGCTTGCAGATTTCTTATACTTTTTCTTCTACCCTGAAGATGGGGGCGATACGTTCCTCCGAAACGTCGGTTAACACCACATATACACGGTGCCAAATCCCAGAAGACTGCTTTCTTCATAGTCACCGCCGTGAAAGCCTCAAATCTTACAAAGTAACTTCTGGCGTATTTATTGTACATTTTACTAAGCAATTAAGTGACTTATAGAGAACCTGCATTTCAAGGCATATTATTTCATTAATCAGATGTTATAGTATTTATAATATGTAAATTCTGTCACAAGCCGGAAGTTCTCGAGTTCAGTTCCTGAAAAGGTCATCGGATCTTTCAGTTTCCTGGGGGTAAAGAGCGGCCTTCTCGTAAGGCTGACAACTTCACCGCCATCTGTGAACCTACTGTCTAGAAAATGTGGCGGCTTCGACGTTTCAAAACCCTATTGACTTCCAAAATTTTTTGTATATTCTGATATAAAAATAGTGTTTAAGCTTCATGTTCCGCTTAAGACACGAAACGTATTAATACATTCTAATAAGAGGAAGTGCATTAATTTAAATACGTACATAAGTGGATGGCGCAGTTCTTGACAAAGCAGGAGTAACATTTGCCGTGCAAAAGACTATCCATCCCTGATCTAAACCACAGTTAATATTAGAGCAATGTTGCTCCATGTTTAACAATTCCAAGTAAACTTTGAATACGTGTGAGATCACACTAAACTCGCAAGGGACTCGGCCCTAACAGTAACGCCACTTTTGGCCTTGAGGGTACAATAACTCATCCGTCGGGTTAGTGAGAGGGGACTTGAAGGTACCACACGAAATAAAATTGTTCTGCAAGAAGTGATGACTTCTCCCTACCCCCTTTCGTACAACAGTCAGAAGAGCCCACACCTACAATAAAACACTCCCTTTCCCTTCAGGATATGTAAGGGGAAAGCGGAGGGATGAATGTGTGTGCTAATTGGAGGCAGATCTCAGTTTTAATTAGTCTGGGAAATGTCTGGACTGGGATATCACTGAGAGAAATTAGTGTTAGGTAGCAAATTGGATGGGCCGCGCCATAGCTCAAGCGGTTAGTCGCTGGCTTCCCACCGCGGCGTCACGGGTTAATCCCGTGTCTGGTCAAGTGGGATTTGTGGTGGACAAAGTTGAGCTGGGGCAGGTTTTCTCCGAGTACTTCGGTTTCCCCTGCCAATCTTCATTCCACCAATTGCTCCACAATCCCCCTCACCTATCATCTGGGGCTGGTACAATAGGCCAGAAGTGGCCGCAGTACAAGGGACTTAGTCCCACCCCACTAGCAATTAGAAAATAGTAAAATGGATAGGACAGGCCATGTCAGGTTGCGGAAAATGAAATAGTTCAATGATGGAATAAGGTTTGTTCTGTGTACGATTTTAGGTTCTTGTAGAGGTAGTTATGGCCGGTCACGGTAGCCGCGCGGTCTAAGGCATGAACTGTCTTCGCTCGCTCCGAAGCCAGGATCGTGGGTTCGGATCGGTTTCCTGTGAGTTACGAACTGAATTCTTATATATTATTCTTATACACTGCCGGTCACGGTAGCCGAGCGGTCTAAGGCATGAACTGTCTTCGCTCGCTCGGAAGCCGGGACCGTGGGTTCGGATCTGTTTCCTGTGAGGTACGAACTGAATTCTTATATATTATTCTTATACACTGCCGGTCACAGTAGCCGAGCGGTCTAAGGCATGAACTGTCTTCGCTCGCTCGGAAGCCGGGACCGTGGGTTCGGATCTGTTTCCTGTGAGGTACGAACTGAATTCTTATATATTATTCTTATACACTGCCGGTCACAGTAGCCGAGCGGTCTAAGGCATGAACTGTCTTCGCTCGCTCGGAAGCCGGGATCGTGGGTTCGAATCCCACAAAGGCATGGATGTTTAGTTTGTGTGTGTGCGTTTTTCTGTGTTTGTTTACAGGTGAGAAAGGAAGACCTACTCATTTGGGCCCCTTAGAAAGAGCTAATATCAAAGTCCCTTCGGGGTTTTGAAGAATAGTGGCGCGCAAACGAATTGAGCTAGCCACGTGCTGTTTGCGGCAGATCACAGTGAAACACTGGAAGTTTTTTACTGACCTCAGTAAACCTCGATGTGAGCTCCCTTGGTAGCACGGAGAACGTCCAGACAATATTCGAGCTCTTGCCATGTTCTGTGGAGCATGTCCGCTGGAATAGGCGAGATCGCATTCCTGATAAGGGTCTTCAGGTCATCAAGTCCGTTAACTGGTGTTCGGAACACACTGCTCTTGGCATAACCCCACAGGAAGAATTCAGTGGTGTGATGTCTGGTGAAGGTGGAGGCCAGGCATTGGACCCTCTCTGCTGATCCATCTTGCTGGAAATGTTCTGTCTATGAATGCGGATTTTTTCCTGTGGAGTTATGCCAAGAACAGTGTTTTCCGAACACCAGTTAACGAACTTTATGACCTGAAGACCCTTATCAGGATGCGATCTCGGCTATTACAGCGGACATGCTCCACAGCTCGAATATTGTCTGGACGTTCTCCGTGCTACCAAGGGAGCTCACATCGAGGTCTACTGAGGTCAGTAAAAACTTTATAAAGGGCCCAAATGAGTAGGTGTCTTCCTTTCTCACCTGAAGACGGAAATAGATCCAGTTTCCGAAATGTTGTGTCTTCCATTACCTATAATTTCAGACGACGGAAAAAGTAAAAAACCCCAGTAATTCTGTGTGTCAACCACCATCGTCAGAACCATTTAGAATCTACTCAAACTAATAGTTAAATCTAATGAGACAGACTTCATAAACTTACGTAAGTCATTTGCTTTTAGTTTTCGATAAAAGTTTCTAGGAGAAGGCTACGTACGTCCGCTGAAGTACATTCAATTTAATTCCAGCCTCTCTTCACCTCCTCCTCCCTTGTTCAACCTCTTGACGTTGTAACGACACTAGGGAATTTCATTAAAAGCATTTTCTGTATTTCATTTATCTCTAAAAAGTTTTTTATTCAATTTGTATCTGCCTTTCTATCGGGAACTTCATTTTGTTTTGAAAATCGAAGCGGATTTTCCGAACCAATCGTATGCCCGGCTTGGTACCAGCTATGTGATTCTGCTTGTGGTTATTATATTCACAATACGACGAGAAATCCAGAACAGAAAGAGACGCAGGGAACCCAATACAAAACAAATGCTAGTTAAAATTAAAACGTTATCACATGCAGATTAAATTTGTGTGTTGATGCAGCTATTAAACAAAACAGATACGGAGTCACAATTTTATTGAGTGGTATCTGTAGTCCACTTTTCGCTGTTTCTTAAGGCAAGCTATGTTGAAATTACTTACTTATATGTGACGTATTTTAGACATTTAATGCCTGCAACTACGTATAAATAATGGAGCACGTGGTAGTGTAGTTGGTTGGGGCACTGTGCTACAAGCCGGAAAGTCGCGGTTTCGATTCTCGATGTCATTGGATCTTCCAATTCACCTCATTTTTCTATCTGCACTATGGTCCTAGGGTCGACTCAGCCTCTAACAAAAATGAATACCAGGAATCTTCCTGGGGGTAAAGGGCGGCCTGTCGGAGCGTAAGGCTGACAACCTCACCGCCATCTGTGAGTCGATTGTCTAGAAAATGTGGGAACCTCGACGTCTCACAGCCCTATGGGCCTTCACGGCCTGTTGCAAGGGGATAATTTTAACTACGTGTATAATAGACTACATTTTATATGCATTTTTAATAAATTATAAATAATAATAAGTATAATAAATAATAAATTAATAAATTCAATTAGAATAGTACTGAAAAAATGTTCTACTCAATGATATTTTTTTCCTTGGCACTACAGCCCCAGTGGGCCTAGGCCTACCTCCATGAACTCCTCCGTTCACTTCGGTTTTTCTAGAGCTTACACATTCGGTAGGACTCCTTGGGCGGGTGATCAGCTCGTCGCGAGGCCTCTACCTGTAGACAAACACAGAAAAGCGCACACAAAAATCCATGCCCTGAGTGGGATTCAAACCCACGATCTCGGCTTCCGAGCGAGCGACGACAGACTCAATGATATAGCGTATTAAAAAAAAAAGGTAAAGGGAATTTGTCCCTGTGCTTCATCCATTATGCACTACACCACAATGGAATGTGGAGGAGTTGAGGAATAGATTCACATTTCCTTAAAGCCGGAACCAGCTGAGTGTGAGTGTTCAGCTTCAACAGATATTCAGGCGAGTTACCATATTTCTACTTGTATATTCCGGGATCGACATTTCTTATAAACGCCTACCTGTGGCTTTAACCGACTGATGGCGACACTGTGCTAGATAGAAACACTGACTGATATCCGTGGTGGAGGGCGTTCAGCTGTTAAGTGACCACTAGCACAAGTGTCGCAACTTGTCAATAGTTACTGATGTCCCTAGGGGACAAGGGACATGACACGACATGGGGCTGATTTCCACAAACAGATGGTAGCGTGTGCTGTGTGTGGACATGGGTTGCCCTCTGGGGATGCTAAATGCATCGTGGCGATTCTCTTAGCAACCCCGTGACAGGTGTTCAGTGAACACGGTACGCGGAAGTCCTACCAACATAAGCCAGAATTAGTGTGAAAATTTAGATATAATATACACACAATAAATCGTGTGCTTCTTACTTTGTGTTTTTCTTTTCCTTTACTCGTTTCAAGTTTGAATTTGGCCTGCTGACTGTTATGATTAGACGTAAATTAATGAGGGGTGAATTGAAATTTGGAAAGAAAGATCCATTTGTTATAGAATTAAAATAAAAAATAATATTCTCGTCGTCAGCTTAGTCTCATCAAAAACTTCATGAACCCTATTGAAAATTCCGTTCTAATTGTGCTTGCTAGACAAAACCACCCGTTGACCAGATTTATTTTTATTAATATAATATATGCACATATAACCCAAGTGGATCCCTTTTCCTGCTTAATGAATACATCTACTGTGACTTGACAATAGGAGGTTTAAGCACGTCACATTATTTCCTGGGAGAGGAGATATAATTTAGGGGCCCATCATATTTTGAACATGTAGAGAACAAAGATAAATTAAATTCCCATTTTCTTTTCCAGCATGTTGATTTCAAGCTATCCTGAATCACTTTACCACATGGCGGTCAAGACTTTGGCTAGTTACGTTAGATATTTCACGAGGTGGACCATCATGCTTTGCAATCAGAACTACGAGGAACGTTGCCGACTCCTCCAAGAACTGTTCATCATTTACCTGCCTTGCGACAGGGTTAGAGACATATCAGTTGTTCTCATAAGACAGGTAGCTCAGTGTTACAGTGACCTGAAGAATGACACAGTGTTCAGAAATGCGTGTGCGGAAAGAACACCTCACGTTCCCAGATCCGTGTTACATCCCTCAGTGAAGGGACTGGAAGGTATTCGCAACACTTCACATCCAACCATTCTTGAGTATTATAAAGTTACAAACTGTGATTTAACGTATACAGCGTTGCCATTGTTGCGTGACCTGAAAGAGGTGAGCCTCGGTCCAGCCAACAGAACTGATGACGTGCCTCTGGATGTACAAGGTTTCAGGGATACTCTGGAGAAGTTCGCATCCCGTAGTTGCAGGGACAGTGACTTGGAAGAGCTCGCTAACAATTGCAAACGTCTGAGGTGTTTAGATATCAGCGATTCTCCTGATGTCTCGGATGCGATTGTTGAACATATCTTAAAGTTTGAACATCTGGAGGAGCTGAATTTGTGCGAAGTCAGTTCCTTGTCTGAAGAAGCTCTGGGACGCCTGCTGGAAGGCCTCTGTGACGTTAGTTATTTCGATGTGGTGATAATCAGAAAGATCTTGAGAACCTTCAGGGCTGTTGTAAGGACATGGCGAAGGATATAGGAGCCTCTTCAGTGAGTGGTCCGTCTCCCCGTTCGCAACGGTTGAAGATCTTCGGATGTGCGGATCCAAGAAAACAACACATCGATCTAATCGCACAGTTTTCTAACCTCACTTCGATTTCCTTGTCACAGGTGAACTACCCGTTAACACTACTGAAGGACCTAAAATATTTAGTAATTTTTAAGATCTCGAACTCCAGATTCATGTATGTAAATGAGCTCCTAATAGCTGTAGGAAGTAGACTGAAGTGCCTAAATACCGTTTATGTTTTTTGCACAGATTATGATTTTCTTAGAGCGAATTGCTTGTCACTGATATGCCTTCATCTTTGCTTTAAGACAAAAAGTGATCTTATTTTGCCTCCTGATTACAGTGAGGCAAGACCACCTCTCCCAGACTTTCCGAAAGTTGAATTCCTTCAACTCTATATAAGTGAACTGCTCCTTGCAAATTATTGTGACGCGTTACCTTACGTCCATCACCACGACAACCGCTACAATCGGAACGGACACTTGCACGGCAACGGATTAGTGGAAACTGTGGAGTTCCCACAGCGCCAAATCGTAGTAACGAATTGTCGTTGAGTAACAACGGGAAATACTGCACATCCTAAGCAACGGATTGTTGAACCAGAATAATGCACTTACGCTGTAACGAGTCAGTCCCGGTCAGTCTTAAGAAGGCCGCCGCCAAAAGAAGCCTAGTATTGCCCGAGATATAGTGGAAGCAGTAATTGTGATACAGTAAGTGGTGATAACTGTAAGGTGCGTAAGTGTGAGTGTCCAACAAAGATTCGCTAAATCCAAGACCCACGTCAAGTTATTTCTCGCGTGACATACCCAATACGTGACAATATATTTTATTTGGTTTCAAAAGACTAAGGAGATTCAACTTACAAATCGAAGTTTGAGATTATCTGATGTATCTTGAGCATATATGCATATTATACATATAGAAGGATAATAGTATCTTCTTTCCATGGGCGGTGACTTTAAGCCGATTCGTCTGTAAAGAATACGTCCTTATTCTAGAATTTCAATCCGTATAGAGTCATTCCCCCCTTAATTGACATTAATTTGCTTCACGAAACGTCGTCGATTAGAGATTCGTTGAATAAACTCAATTGCAGCCCCATTAATTTCATTTTTTTAATATTTGCGAAGAGGATTAAAAAGAGCGAACACTAAGAATACGGCACTACCACAGTACTTGATTGTTACTTAGACATATTGCGTGGGTACTGATAAACCGAAACGTCGATTAGCGGAGCAGCACAAATATAGTCTCGTAGATCTTTCTAAGGTTTCGAACGAACCGACTGATTCAGCTTCAGGGAAGGTCAAGATGGTAGCAGCAGATTCCTCCGTAACGTTAACAATCTACCAGAGTACACGGCGTCACACCCCAGAAATTCTTTAATCATAATATTCACCACTGTGAGAACCTCAGATCTCATATATTCATTAATTTCACTGCTAACATAATGTAACGTGCTATATGACGTCCGTTGAAGAGCAACGGCTGCAATAGGAACGCATGCTTCAGCGAGAACGAATACGTGGAAATTGTGACGTTCGAACAGCGACGTATCGAATATCAACAGACCGTTGCGTAGGAATATCCGTAATAACGGATTGTTCGTTGAGTAACAGCTTCTAAAGGTGTTCTATATTGAGTAAGGCTAGTAGTTCCTAAGCAACGGATTTTCGGTGCGCAACAATTGATGAAACCAAACACTTCTACAACGTGTTCTGTACTGACTGAGGTTGGCGTTTCCTAAGCAACGGATTTTCGGTGCGCAATAATTGATGAAACCAAACACTTCTACAACGTGTTCTGTACTGACTGAGGTTGGCGTTTCCTAAGCAACGGATTTTCGTTGCGTAACAAGGGAAGAAACCAAACACTTTTACACTGATCTGTATTTCATAAGCAAAACTTTGATTTTTGATTTGACTTGACTGTTTAGTATCAAGAGTGTGCGTGCCATCATTGCGTACAAGATCACGAGATCACAAGTGTCACAAGAGATTCAGAGTCTTGTTCTCACAGTCTTGGATTCGACTCTAGCGCGACAGAAGCAGGTTGTGCTCAGACTTCGCACAAGAGTTACAGAGTGTACTAACGGTGTAATAGTGCTCTAAGTGGACAAATATGCGTCAAATCCAAAGATCCACGTAATTTATTCGTGTCCCGTCACACAGCAGACACGTTACATTGGTGACTTTGACTTAAAGTTAGCTGTCGGCAGTGGAAAATTATATCGTTATGTTTTTCAGAAAGCATAAAGACATTTTCATTCCCGTGTACAATATCATCAGTTCAGTGTGTTTATTGATAATCATATGGCAGGAAAACAATTGCGAGAGATATTACGACACGATTTCTGAGCTGGTGGAAAATTTAGGGTCGAAGGAACAAGACGAATTTGAATATCTATTGTTGACAAGTCTCTTAGTGGCAATTACATTTGGCATGGCAGTGGTAACGATGCTCTTCATTGTGATCATCATAATACTTGAGAAGAGGGATCTGGAGAAGTGCTGTTTACATTGTTTTTGGTTCTTTACACACGTAACTTACACGCTTCTGGCTCTCTGTTGCATGTTCATCAGGCTACCAGTCTGTATCCCATATACATTCCAAATAATAGTGAATTTGTTCATATCTCCATTAACGGCAATTATGACAATGATATTCATGTTGGAGGTGAAGTTGCACATCCCAGAGCCGACGATCCGCTCCGACAGGAACACCCAGGAACTAAGCCAGAACACTACCAGCCCTGAAGTCCCACCAGATGTTATTTGTGTAGAAAACGAATCCCCCCCTCCACATTCGGAACCATTTGCACACGGCACAGGAGATCTGACGACCCAAACAGAAACAAACTCATCGGTATAATACAGAGTGCGTCAATGAAACGGGCGATTTTAAATACGTTTTGCACGGTAAACTATTGCATTATTTGATTTTAACGCATAAGGATACAGTGTAAACATGAAAGCGTTTTGATTTACTCAACTAACTTATGAGAACATTAGGCTATGTTCCAAAAATAACACCCGACAGATGACCACAATTCTGCTGTAGGCACTCTGTAAGTCTTTTCCCAAAGTCACTCATTACTCTATGCAGCATCTCTACTGTAATTCGTCCAACTTCTTTCCGAATTCGATGTTTCAACCCCTGAACTGTGTGGGGCCCTGGAGCTTTGGAAACGTGGGATTTCAGATACCCCCAGAGAAGAAAATCACATGTGCAAAGATCGGGTGACCTGGCTGGCCATATGATGTCCACATATCTGGAGGAAACATGGTTAGGAAACAGGTTATTCACAACTGCCATGGAAGCTCGTGCGGTGTGGCATGTAGCCCCATCTTGCTGGAGTAACCTTCCTTCGTTGACTGGAAGACGAGCAAGTGCAGGAGCTAAGAAGCTGCCCAACATGTGAACGTAACATGGCCCAGTCACAATTACAGCGCTTTCCCACTCATCTTCAAGAAGTTCGGGCCAACAATTCCAAATGAAGGCATCGTGGAACAGACTGTGACTTTGGAACGGTGAAGTGGAGTCTCATGAATATCTTTGGTATTTTGACTGACCAGTAGCGGAATTTTGGTTGTTAACAAACACCGACAGATTGAAATGAGTTTCATCGCTAGTCAATAAATTGTTAACGGTAACTTGGTTTTGATTACCTACTTACTTACTTATGGAGTTGAGCCCTTCTTGGGGAGAAGCCAAATCTGCAGCTATTTAAGAATTTCCCAGCATTTTAGAGAGCAAGAAGGTTCATTACCGTGGTCACAACAGCCCTCCGCTGGTCCCTATCCTGAGCCAGATCAACGTCGTCGTTTCCTGTATGTAAGAATATTGTAAGAGAAAAAGACACGGGAGAATGGAGAAAACGTACAGTTGCGAATTTAATACTTTGTACTATTCATGAAACATTATTAACTTAAGCGAATCAAATAGAATGAAAGGGCAGGAAAAGAGAACTTTATCGAAAACATATAAGACAAAACTTGGAAAACCTAGGCTTAGATAGAAAAACAATACATTTTATGTTAACAAACTAAGAAATGAATTTATTGAATAAATTCACCTACTGTTACAACGAATAACAAGATTTAGAGCTTATGGGAAGGGGGGGGGTGAAAAGCTGTTGATTATCACATTCTGAAGAACTGTGCTTAATGAAACCAGTGCCTCTCACACCGAAACGAGCATGACAACGAAATATGATACAGTAAGAAACTTGTAATTCTAATTGATTCTGTATTTGAATAAATCCTGCATGTAAATGCACGAGTATTAACGTGTTTTATAATCCGTTTGGGTTTCGTGTTTACTTAATCTCTTAGGCTATAATATAAACACAGATAACAACTGTAACAGGTCTGTAATGGTAATGGTATTTGTTTATCTGAGGTTCCATTATATTCAGGTATTGTTTCTCTTCAAACAGACCATGGGACCTGTACAATCACTACATTGCATTTCCATATTGCGTGTAATTTTCAGGGTACATACCTCATAACATTGAGAAGCAGAACCTATCTCCAAAGACGGGAGTTTGTTGTTTTACAAGGGAACACACAAAATTGGAAGAAATATATTACCGAGCTCCGGTCTGGGAACACCTGGCGGAACTGTGCAGCCGGAATACTTCATCTTCTCCAGTATCGAGACTTAGCAGAGACGGGTGGAAGGAATCAGCATAATTATCGACTCCGTAACATTACACGCTAATGAATTAAAGTCATAAGCAGTTTGAGGTACAACTCCATGACACAGGGATCTTCACTGAAAATTCTACGGCTACCATACTCTACCGGGCAGAAAATCATTTGTAATTATGGAACAGGAATATTATAATTAAACCTACGAAGGGAGAGTCAGTAAATAGTCCACAAACGGATGTAAAAATTATAATTTATGTAACAGGTTTTCTATATGTATCATTAGATGGCAGTACGGTCCAGCTTCATGACAGTCCAGGTAGTAGATGCGCATGCGCATGTGCAGAAGCTCGTTTTATTATTCAAAATGGTGACTGTGCCTGAGGTGTATCCTACCGAAGAGCAGCGTTCTCTTGTGCGTTTTTGTGGGCAAAAGGACTGAATACAAAGTATATTCATAAAAAAAATGTTACCTCTTTAAGGTGGGAAGTGTTTGTTGCGTAAAACGGTTCAAAACTGTGTCGATAAATTCTCTGAAGAACATTCGAAAATCTCAGATGATGCCCGACCAGGCCGCCCTGTTGAGACTGCAACAGAAACTACTTGTGCAGCGGGTGGAAGAGTTAATTCGGGCTGACAGTATGTTAACGGTAGCCAGCATAACAACTACACTAGGGTGTTTCCATGTTTAGCATACAGCATAATGCATGATCATTTGAAGTTTCGGAAAGCGTGTTCACGGTGGGTGCCCAGAGAACTGAAGGATCAAGAAAAAATTAACCGAATGGGATTATCCATGAGACAACATTTACGGTATTCAGATGAAGATGATATGTTATTGTGGACTAATCATGGATACGTCACTGCCAACCAGAATCATAGCGTGCTTCAATGAAACAGAAACATCCCAATCAAGTTCAACCAAGCAGTTTAAATTTACGTCATCATTTCGGAAGGTTATGTCTACCGTGTTATGTTGAAGCTTCGGTATAGATACAATTCGCAGAAAACGTCCAGGCCAAATGGAAAGAGGGTTACTGCTTCATCATGACAATGCCAGACCCCACACAGACCGAGCAACCCAGGTGACTACAGTGGGAACTGCTTGAACTCCTGCATTACAGCCAATAATTGGTCTCTAGTCACTTTCATATGTTTTGTCCGCTCAAAAGCCCACCTTCATGGCACATGTTTTGCTGATGACGTAGAGGCTGTAATGGAGGAAAGAAAGTGGTTGAGACAGCAGTGGAAAGACTTCTATGCTGAGGGGTTCGACGCACTGATAAAGTGACGGAACACGAGTATCAATGTTCGTGAAGGATATGTCTAGAAATAAATGTCTTTTTTCGTGTTCGAATATCATGTGACCGATTCTTACCCCATTTTGTGACCCTCCCTCGTGCCACAAACACACGATCTTTTTATTACGCCCATCGTGAGTTTATTATACTATTTACATGTATACATAGGTCTTCAAACTCTTCTTTTTTGAGGTTTACTAGTTAAAATTTTCTATGTATTTTTCTTTTCATCTTACGTCTCATTTGTTCTGATAACTTCTATTCTTATTTTGTTCTCTACAACGTCAATTGATGGACACTAAAGCCAAAACTCTTCATTGTGCAATTATCCCCAGTTTGTCACGTAACATAATCGCTTGAGAAATATTTTCAATAAGGTAAAACTATCCCGGTAACAGTCAATGGAGGCCCATAGGGTTCTGAGACGTCGAGGCTTCCACATTATTTAGACAATCGGCTCACAGATGGCGGTAATTTTGTCAGCCCTACGAGCCGGCCACTCTTTACCCCCCCCCCTCCCCAGGAAAATTCCTGATATTCATTTCAATGAGTCCGTAAGAAAAATTTCAGGGTCTACCACTCGTAAAATTCGACCGAGTTTTGAAACAGATACAAAACATAAATCATAAGCCTTACTACTTCATCAAAATGATTTATATAATAAATACAATTGAACTAATCAACATTTTACTACCTTGTAATGACATCAGTACTGATTTGCAAGACTATGAGATGCATGCTTACCAATTTCCCTGTGACGAAGACGTAATTAAACAAAAACGTGTACGAAAATATAATGAAGTACTGTCGCCAAGAAGGTTTTAGAAGATAATATTAATTATGAAAAATTACTGCACAGAGATAAGCAAAAGCTGATATTAATGGTGTATCCATGCTACGGTTTTTACGTGAGAGATTTAATTTCATTTTATCACCTCTCTGTACGGTTAAGTTTGTATTAATTATGAGATAACACTCAGTTACACTCTGTATTACATGGAGTAAATTAACACAACAGTTCAGGAGGGTGGAATCATGAGCAGTCCGGGGATGTTTCAAAGCATTCTTCGCCCTGGTACACAAATTTCTTAGCCGTTGTTGCAAATTTACTTGCCAAGAATATTGAAGTTTATTAATATGATGAAAATTATTTCAACTTAACATTCATAAATATCTTATCATAACCTATACCCAAAATACACAATTATGAAGTTAATACTGAATGTAAGATTTGAGGCTTTCACGGCGGTGACTATGAAGAAAGCAGTCTTCTGGGATTTGGCACCGTGTATATGTGGTGTTAACCGACGTTTCGGAGGAACGTATCGCCTCCATCTTCAGGATGGATATTTAAAAAAGAAGTGATGTGATAATATTAAAATGAAAATTACTTGTGAGAACATTTGTATAAAGCTACAATCACAACATTAACGAAGTCTGCTCCGGTCCACATGTTACACAATCTTAATAGTGACAGGATTTTTAATCATGAATTGGGAGCGATATAGAAGGAATCGGTCGTGGCCCATTCCAAGTCACTCTGAAAATAACTTACATAGAAAGGCTGAAGAAAGTCACGTAGGGAAACACGTTTTCCTTTCTGAGAGCCATGGCCACTCGATCCAATATTCCATTCCTAATGTCGTTACGGCAACCAAATTTGCAATTATGGTAGGCAGCAACAAAACCTGAAATGGGGTCAGCCGGTATCGCCCCCCCCCCTTTGTGTATCACCTCGTGCTGCTGATCCTATTTGCAAGAGCTCTGTATGGGCCTGTATACGCTTCAGTCTATAATCCGATTACAACAGCGTAGATATTTTTTTTTTAAATTGTATTGTACTAATAAATTATTAACTGTAATAATATATTTAAAATTTTATTAATTTCAGAGTATTCCGAATTAATAATAGAGGCGAGGTATTTTACAAACTGGGGAAGCCGACCTGATTTAACCTTCTATTTTTTTACGTCTTTAGCAGAGAGTAACAAAGCACCTCAGTTTAACTGTGGGTAGCCGCTGTCAGGCGTTGGTCAATGCTATTAATTTTATTGCTAACAATCCTGATCAAATTTGAATTTCTACCAGTGCATTATAATGGAAAAAAATGTAGTAGGGCCAATCGAAATTCTAAATTACGATCTATGTTAAGCGCGGCATTGTGCGTCCTCAGGTTGCGGATAGAGGACATGGCTTCCAGATATGCAAATTAATTTCTAATATTGTCACGTTTAAGTTGGTACGCGTGAGGAGAATGACGGGTTCTAGTTCGGGTGATTGGATTTATTGGCATTTCGGTTACAATCTCTCTTAATCACCTTTAAATACAGCGCTATCGCTGTTTACACACACACACACACACACACACTAGTCTTCTCCTGGTAATGAAATTAAAATACAGGAAAAGGGGCTTCAGATCACTCCAAATATTATACATGAGCAAAGTCTTCATTCACTCTGTACTCAACTAGTCTTCACAATTCACTAAAGACACGCTCCATTCCTTTCCTTGTACTTTCAGCTGCTGAACTCTCCTGGACTCTCAACTTTGTCGCTGTCACTTAAAATACTGAAACTTATTCAAAGTCAAAGTCACATTGTGACTGACGGTTAGTCAGTAACCAAATCTTGGTGTCGAGCCACATCTGGGGCTCATAAACGGATATTTATTACTGTTTGATAATTACAGTTTTTTGTTGGGCGCCCTCTCTGACGAGAGGACGCGTCTGTCTTTTGTATACGCTGCTGGCCCTTCCCAGCGCAGTCATTCTCGGGTCCGAGTCCCTTGGAACTCACAACCATATTTTACTTTCTCAGATTTTAAATCTCCATTTTCGTCGCCTCCTACGACTTGCAGGGTCACGGTGGAGGTATTCGACCCCGCCTCCACATGTGTTATCTTTACTAGCTACAACAGACCCCATTATAAAGTCACGGCACTGACCACACAGAGAACATCTATTGTTGCGGAGACGTGTTGCCGTGCAATTGCCTTACAAACAGTCTTGACGCTTATTGTTATAACAACAGACTCCCTGTTGTTGTCATGAGCTTAAGAGGGAAGTTGTTTGCCGACAACTGCATAGACACGGCAGTTCTTCTGTTGTTGTCGCGCATTCGTTGCCGCGAGAATGTGTTTAGCCATCCGTTACTTAACAATGGATAATATTCCGTCACATTATACTTAAATATGCTATATCCGATTATAAGAAAGTAAGTCCGATCTCATTACGAATTATCAGTTACTTCTGGAAATCCATACCATCCCATCCTATCTTTCTAAGATCTATTTTAACATTGTCTTTAACACTGGTCTTCCCAGTGGTCTCCTTCCTTCTGGCTTTCCCACCAATATCCTATATGCATTCCACTTCTCCCATTCGTGCTACATGCCCTGCCTAGCGATTCTGCGAATCTATAGATCAATATTGATAGAAGGGCTGTACACATTTGTCACTGTGACACACAGTTACACTCATGTTCACATTTAAGTAAGAGCAAATATACGTTCATTATGCCTCCTTTGCAAGCTCTGCAGGGCTGAGCGCGTCTGCCTACCTATGCTTCCAAACTGGTGGTCCACTAGGCGGATTTCGTTACAATCCGCTTTTTCATTATGCGGGGGGAGGGGCTATAGGGAACACATACTTCTAATTTTGTACAATCAGTAACACCAACATGATGGATGCAAAAACATGGATTGGGGGCGACACTAGCGTCACTTAAAGCAGAATCTTATAGTTAGACAGGCTGTAAATAAATATATGTTATAATGCTCTGTGGTAAATATGTGGGTTCAATCTGGTCATATTTTGTTACTACATCCCATGTCCGGAAACGTTTCCTTTTCGCACTAAGGGCCACAAAGTTCCCGAGAAGATGCATAAGTTTTAGGGGACGTTATCGTTGTTTCACATTATAAAAGTTGCTCAAAATGGCGGCCGCCGTCTTCATTGCATGTTCTGCACTGCGTGTTCATGTTATGCTGAACTCTATGAAAGTTTCCCGGCATTTCCCGGATGGTTTAGAGCTGCTACTGCAATTCTTGCCACAAGATCATGTTGTGTCTCCACTGGAGTCCCGTACACCAGGCTTTGCATGTACCTTCAGAGAAAGAAATCCAGTGGAGTCAAGCCAGGGAGCGATAGGGCCAGGTTATTTGGCCTCTAGATCCAATACCTCTGTTGCCAAAGTTTTCATCCAAGCATTCTTGGGCCACATTAATGCAGTGCACTGTGGGGCCATCTTACTGGAGCCACATTTCAAGAAGGAACTTCAAAAGGCGCCACTTCCAGCAGCTAAGGTAAGCGCTCTTGGAGAAATGTTAGGTAAATGTCACCAGTAAGCCAGAGAGGTGAGAAGTAAGGACCGATTAGATGGTCATTGATAATTCCTGTCCACACATTGACGATAAAGCGGTGACCATGGCTTCGGATATGCTTCACGTTGAGATTTTCTTGAGCCCATACATGGCTGTTTCTGAAGTTCAAAATGCCGTCCTTGGTAAAGGTCCTCCTTCATAATTGAGAGGCCCTAGCGAGTAAACAAAGCTTTCCCGGACACGGGTGTCTTAACACAATATGATCAGGCTGAGCCTACCTATCTACGAGAGGGCTTTATAATGTACATTATTTACATTCTGTATATGGTAACGGATCTTCAAAACAGTGTGTCCTCAAAGTCCCGTCGGGGTTTTGAAAAATCGTGGCGCGCAAACAAACTGAGCTAGCCACATGCGGTTTGGGTCAGATCATAGTGAAACTCTGGAATTTTTTACTGATCTCAGTAGACCTCGATGTGGGCTCCCTTTGTAGCACGGAGAACGTTCAGACCATATTCGAGCTCTTGTATATGTAATTTTTCTTAAGGTTTTTCATATTTATAAGATAACTGAATGACAGTTGCATGAAATCATTTACCTTTTTGCTCTGGAGTGGGAGAAGTTAAATTTGATATGGAGATAGATCATATACATGGGAACAAATTCTTTATCAAATTTTGTTCTTTAGTCAAAAGGCATTTACATGGACATGGTATGAAACTATGAACTTAGGTGCGACAGATTTAATGTTCTTCGCAAGAATAAAACAAACCATAAAATAAATTATGTTAATTTTACTACAACTATTATTGTTACTATTACTACAAGTACTACTAACAATACTAATACTACTATACAACAAGTATTACTACTAATAATAATCATTAATAATCTGACTTCACTTTTTACTTCTCATTGCAGTCCTTAATCAGCCTCCTCGTTACAAAAGGAAGCATGCCTAATTCTATGCATTCTAGTGAGGATATATATTTTCAAGCTTGTTTTAATTTTTTATATTAATAATAATTTATGGGAACTGAATTAGCTTTAAACACGAAAATTATATACATTCAGAATTGTGTAATTCACCTTAGTATTGGCAAAATTTTTCCGTCCTGACTGAAAGCAACGGCGTTGATTTTTGGAATGACTTACTGTACAGAGTGACCGTCTCTGTGGTCTAGTGGTCAGAGTTCCTGACCACAGATCCAGAGGTTCGGGTTCGATTGCCAGCGCTACCAAATGTTCTGAGAAGTAATGAGTCTGGAACAGGGCCCACTCAGCCTCGTGAGGATAATTTAGGAGCTACTTCAATAGAAAAGTAGCGGCTCCGGTCTAGAAAACCGAAATTAACGGTCGTGGGAATTCGTTGCGCTGACCACGCCACACCTTCTATCCGCTAAAATTGGCACTAACTTCGCCGACAATCGGCGGTTGCTCGGTCGGTATAGTTCGCTTGTGGACTAAAGCCACGGAGTTTGTTTTGCTTGAACTGTACCGGGTAATTAGGAACATTTTTCGAAAAAATAGATTAATATTCGTCGATAACGAATTTAGGACACAACATAAGTGAACATAAATTATTTCGTTAAATTTAAATCCTGGTACTTCAATGTCTTAAATGTCCCCTTTCTTCACTACATCTCGCCTTACGTGAACAAAAAGAAAATAAACTGATTTTAGGCATATTAGACGGACAATTTTAAAAATGAAATGGGCGTACTGAGTTTCCCGTGTAAGGGTTAATGGGAATTAAGAATGAAAAGATTAATCAACCTCAGTGAATGACATCTGAATACATATATGCATTTGTTAGTGTCTGTCATTAATGCGCTCTAAACAATTCGTTTTAAGTTGTGGTCTTCTAAAACAACCCTTAACAAATACAAAATACAGAGTGTCAGGATGAAAGGTATCCAAAATAAAATCATTATATCTGAGAAAGCTTTCATTATACACATTAATAGATAACACCACTACAAAAGGAAACCATCGAAGTTTTCTTCTGCATATAGAAATTTCTCAATAAATTTATATGTGGGCTTCTTTGGTGGCACGACAAATATCCAGACGATCCAGCATGTTTGGTATTACCGTAGCCACAGCGTCCCTTATGCTGGCTTCTAGGTGTTGAAGCTCGTTGATCTTAACCTGGTAGACAATGTTCTTCACATAACGCCACAAGAAAGCATTCAGTCAGGTTAAATTTGTCGACCTAAGGGGCCAAGTGATTGGTCCACCTCTGCCAATTCATATCCCAACCATCTCTCTGTCCAGGTGATTCCTAACATGGTGGCAGAAATGTGACGGCGCATGCGCNACGGAAAGAAAGTCAAAGTCACATTGCGACTGACGGTCAGTCGGTCAGTCAGTCAGTCTTGGTGTCGAGCCCAATCTGAAACAATTGCTGTTTACTGTGAGAACCACACAAAAGAACACAAATACACTACGTGGGTAGAACAAAGAATTTCAGTATGTTAAAGCAGGCGGTACAGACGGTCACGGTAGCCGAGCGGTCTAAGGCATGTACTGTCTTCGCTCGCTTCGAAACCGGGATCGTGGGTTCGAATCCCACTCAGGGCATGGATGTTTAGTTTGTGTGTGTGTTTTCTGTGTTTGTGTACAGGTAGAGGCCTTGCGAGGAGCTGATTTACCGCCCAAGGAGTCCTACCGAATGTGTAAGATCAAGAAAAACCGAAGTGAACGGAGAAGTTCATGGAGGTAGGCCTAGGCCCACTGGGGCTGTAGTGCCAAGGGGAAAAAAAAGCAGGCGTTACAGTGGGCTTTGAAGAGCGAAATAGGCTTTAAGTCCTTACCCCATTATCAGAATTACACGTGCCAGCAATACGTTGTAACCATGAAGCGCCCGATCCCTCACACAGTGCATGAGTTACGCTACTTTAAAGATGAACTGAACGGAGATAAAGGATCAAGGAACGAAGGTCTTATGAAAGAGGAAGAAATGAGAAATAGCCTCGAAGCAGGGATGTGAACTATTGAAGAACAGATTCCATCGGGTGAATTTTTCACGAGATGAAACACTAGGCCATAACTTGAACAACAAGATTGATGTACAGAGGTTCGATACGTTTGTTTACAGGCTATATACACAAGCTTCATATTTCTCAATTTATCTCTGCATGATACCCATTAATTGAAACATCGGCATAAATCAAACCGGACACATGATACAGAAAACTTTCCTGCTACAGCTCCAGTTCTGTATACAGGCATAATGTACTGTGCTATAGTGATAGTTGGAAAGATCCCGTTGCATGACGCCGAAAAGTCGCAATAACGGAGTAAGAGTAGACGTTTATTACTAATCAACGGCTCGGTAAAGAGGTTCCTGCCGAAATGAACACGTACGCAACAATAGATGAACTGACGTTTCTATCCAACGGCGAGCTAACACACTTGTATGAAAAAGAGAGGAATTGTTATAAAACTGTGTTTTCTGCTGGATCCGCCCCGATGTTAGATAACGAGGATTACAGGCCAGCTGAATTAGAACTCAGGGAGTCTCTTGAAACGGCAAAGAATTCGGTTGAGAGTTGAAAGTCTGACTGTGAAGACAAAATTTTGTGTGCGATGTAGTACAGTGATATTTGGAGTGTGTGATTCAGTGAGACCGTTATAGTTCTTGCATTAAAATCCGTTACCAGGATACGGCTATTGGAGACTGTAATAAACTGAGCACACTAGTGGGTGTAACAGTGAATTGTAGGTGTTTAAATCCGCGGTAGTGCTGTAATTATTGTAGTTACGAGTTGTGTGTGTAAGAGGTCAACAATTCTAATCATTGAAACCAAATCTCGTCTAACAGTCACCCCTACACGTGACAATACTTATATATGTAAGATAAAGGGATTATAGTCATTGTAACTGGAAACTATTCAAAAGGACGTTGGCCTTTATATTCTGTGTTTTGGAGAGTGGAGGTTCATCACATGGGATATAAGAATCTACGTTAACAAGAATCCGTCACCGGATTCAATTTGAGCCAGCTAAGTCCAATCCAAAACCTGAAGAACCTTTTCAATATTGTTCTCCTACTCATGTTTAGATCCTCAAATTATGTTTTCTTTTAGGTTTCTTTTACATTCCTCATGTTCGTTACATAATCCTTCCAGCTCATCCACCTTTACTGACCACTGTAATAATATCTGATGAATTTTACAAACATTATATGCCTCACAAAACCTTCGTCTTTTAAACAACTGAGAACACATATTGTAATTCATTACAAGCTCAGTCTCCTTTCAAATATTTTTTTCTCTCTCTCTCTATGGCTGTAGAGTCCTTTGGACCTTGGCCACTTTTCAATTTCTTAATCTTATACAGTCTGTAGGACTCCTTGGACGGAGGATCAGCCCTCGCAAGGCAGCTACTTACACAGGACAACATAAACACAGTATAAACGCTCGCAGACATACATGTCTCGAGTGGGATTTGAACCTATTATCATAACGCTCGAACGAGCGAAGACGGTTCATGCCTTAGACCTTGCGGCCATTGTAATGAGCAGAAACTGTTTTATGTAGCTCTAATAACGGATGAAGAGAAAGTAAATATGTTGTGAAACGTACATACTCCTCGTGTACTCATCCATGGCAGAAGGCGAATAAAAAGAACAAAATGGATGGAAGATGTGAACGAAACAAGAACATGACATTAAATACTTTTGTCTTTTATCATTTAGTTTCGTTTTAAGAGACAGTCTCTCCATTAATGGCTTTCGTTTCTTCACTCTCTTTTATATATTTCCTCAGCCTCTACTGCGTATGTTCTTTTGGTCGCAATCTAATAACGCCATTTTATAATTCGCCACTCCCTGAACTTCACCCACAACAAACTGCTCCCACCTTCAGTAAACCTACGTAATTAGGCTCGCAAAACGGAGATTAGTGTCTAGTCACTATATTACATACAGCTAATAAAAAATGTAAATCTGTGCAGAAGATTAATGACTGTTCAAGCTTATAAAAAGTATTTCTTTTTCACCATCTAATTTATAAATTCATATAATAGACTTTAATGGAAAATTGTTGGCTCTAAAGTGGATTAAATACCATGGTAACCTGGGCATTTGTCTTCACAGATACAATAACATATTGTAGCGTGTTTTCTTCATGCAAAAACTAAATAATACACGCACGCAACGATAGAACAAAGGGGTTATGCAGCCCGTTTCTAGACAATGGACCGAGCTTGGTAAACACCCCACAATACGCGTACGCAAACATATGACAAATGTTATAGCTCGTTGCTAGGCAGCAGTCAGCGCGCCAATGGACTGGCGAGGTAGCAATCATGTGACTTATGTTTCTGTATGGTCCGTGCGGATATTATGTAAGGAGGATCTGTTGTAACTTATATTAGTATATGTACTGCCTAAGCTAGTCAACCTCCGTGCATCTATGATTATAAAGCAAAATTATACAGGGAAAAAATTTATTTGATGATATCCGTTGCTAGGAGAGGACTGGTGGAGGCAGTGCGTGTGCAACGGTGAACTGAAAGTGTGTAAATCAGCGATAGCGCTCTATTAATTGCAATTAAAATGGGGTTATAACCGAAGTGCTAATGCATCTAATCATCCGATTTAGAACCCGCTATTTTCGTCACGCGCATCCCCCTACCCGTGAGAACATTTTGTTCCTTTAGTGCACTATATTGGAAATATTAGATTTATTTTAATTTCACCTGTAGCTGGAAAAGACCTAGCATTGACGACGTTGCAGAGTAATTTCACAATTTTAACTGATAGTCAAATGTTACTTCTATGTCCTAAGTCATTTATTTATGTAGGATGAGCCGGGGGAGAGTTATCATACTTAGGGGTACAAAACGCCACACCATAGCTCAAGCGGTTAGTTGCTGGCTTCCCACAACGGCGGCCCGTGTTCGATCCCGATTCTGGTTAAGTGGGATTTGTGGTAGACAAAGTGGCGCTGGGGGCAGGTTTTCTCCGAGTACTTCGGTTTCCCCTGCCAATCTTTATTTCACCAATTGTTCCACAATCACCTTCACCTATTATCTGGGGCTGGTGCAATAGGCCAGAAGTGGCCGCAGTACAAGGGACTTAGTCCCACCCCATTAGCAATAAAAAAAATACGGAAAGAGAAATGAAGGACCTATTCCACTTGGAAGACCCACGCATAAATTGGAGAATAAAATTGAAACCTATATTAAAACAGTAGGGTGGGAGGTTGTGAACTGGGCTCATCTCAGACTAGGACCCACTAGTGGGCTCTTGTGAACATAGATAGACTTGAAAGGATTCTGACGATGGTGTATACTGTACTTCTTTTGGCTTATTTTGGACTTCACCCATCGTCCGGTATATAAAAAAGACAAAAAACCACAACGTTTCGGAAACTGGATCTGTCTCCGTCTTCAGGTGTATAGGGAAGGTTTAACCTACTCAGTTGGGCCCCTTAGAATCCGTGAACACAAGCACAATCTTAAGCAGGGTCTTCTAGAGAAATCCAGGTTGGCTCAGCATGCATATGAAGAAGGTCACAGGGTAAGCTGGGATAAAGCTAGGATCTTGGAGATTGAAAGCAACAGCAGATACAGGAAATACAAAGAATCAGCTCATATGGCATGTTCATCCAATCCGATCAGCCAACCCAGTTTGGATATTTCTCCTATATGGATCCCCCTCATCAATGAAGAGGTTACCAAACCAAAAAATGTAATTTCATGAATATTAGTGGTTCCACTACTACTGCAAGTTTTTTTCCGGAGATTAGTCTGATTCCCGGAAGTCGCCATGGTGGCACGATTCTTTAACCATGCAGATAAGGCATGCTTTATCCAGTTTTTACTTTCGTTTTTAACTGAATTCATGGAATATAACCCATACTTCTGTTTCTTTACATTGTTGACAAGTGCATGTTTGGCACAAATTTTCTATCATGTTTTTACTGCGATTTTATTCTTTCCTCCCACTGACGGAACCGGTTGTCGGTTGTTCATAGGTTGTTTCTACAGATCAAGGTTTGTCCAGTGATTGAGACTAGCTCTTTCTAAGGGGCCCAACTGAGTAGGTTAAACCTTCCCTATACACCTGAAGACGGAGACAGATCCAGTCTCCGAAACGTTATGGTTTTTTGTCTTTTTTATATACCGGACGATGGGTGAAGTCCAAAATAAGCCAAAAGAAGTCTTGTGAACATAGTTCCTTATCTTCGTTTTCAACAAAAGTCAGTGGAATTCGTAAATTGCCGAACGATTATTTTTCATTTCAATGGCTCTTTCAGTCCATTCGGGGCCCAGGCCTCTTTTCAGTTCCATAATCATTTTTCATAGAGAGTAGGGTTCCTTGGACGAGTGATCAGCTCGTCGCAAGGCCGCTACCTAAACACAGGACAACACAAATAGAGGATAAACGCATACACACAGATATCCGTGCCCTGAGTGGGATTCGAATCCACGATCCCAGCGACCGAGAGAGCGAAGACCGTTCATGTTTACTGTCACGTGTTAGGGGTGATAATAGATGGAATATCGATTGGTGAATGAATTTATTGACCTCTTACACATACCATTCCGCAACAACAACATTCCGCAACAATTACGTCTCTATCGCTGATTTCCAGAGTTCACAAATCAATACAGCACACGCTAAGCCTTTTCCAGCTTGCTGTGTCTTCAGTCTTCAGCTTCCAGCCAACAAATTCTATCTTCACAGCCTCCCGTTCAGAAATGCCTGTAAACTGACAACTTACTTGGTCAAAGAGTCAAAGTTAGTTAGTTAGTTATTCGAGAGGGTGGGTTTCCCCATGCACTTAGATCAGTATTGGTCTATTGTGCTTCCCTCTATGATATTCTACCAGTCTCTATACCCTACCGATATTGATGCGTACCATCAGTCCCGACCGAGCCAGCGAGTTCGGCCTCTACTGGCTTGGAGGTACCTATAATGCTTCCCCCATTTATCAGAGGCATTTGAGACTACTGTTGGGCGGGAAATGACCTTGAATTTGGCTCAGTGACTCCTTTGGAGATATGAGGTTCTTTTACGTGCCGTAAAGCTACGACACGGGACCCACGGCTTAAAGTCCCTCCCGGAGGACTTGTTCCCTGAATTTTTCCGCCCTTAAAAATTCCACGACCTCCGCCGGGTTTGAACCCGCGTACCACGAGTCATGAGGTGGGAACGTTACCTCTAGACTATGGAGGCCGCTTAAGAGTCAAAGTTACTTTACTACTGGCGGTTTACCGCCAATCACTTCGTCTTGGCGTCGGCCCCTTGACGCCCATGACCAGAAATTTTTATCCAATTGACCTCTTGCGATAATAGTCCTTATGTAACATCCTCTCTGACGAGAATATAGATTGTTTCTTATGAATACATTTGGCATATCTTCAAGAGTATATTTCTCTAATATGTTATTGAATATTCTTCCTTTTGCACTACATACAAGTCCTCTGTCAGTACAGGCTTGGCAAAGGCTGCATAACACAGTTGTTTAGCTGCCTATTATATTGCAACAGCTGTACATGCCACATTTGGCAGTATTCTTTTGTTTCGATGTCTTTGTCTTGCAACGGGTCTCTACGCAACAATGCGATGCCAAGCATGAGATGATAACGAATGCAACTCCAGAACCAGAACCTCATGAAGAAAGAAACAGAGCCGCTGGAACAAACGTGGTAAAAGGAAGGTAAACTTCTCCTTGTGTTCAATTAACCACCACGCCATGATGACGTCTTGGAGAATGGAGGTACAGCTCCACAATTCTAGACTTCGGCACTAGATAGAAGTGAGTGATAAGCTTCATATCAGGGCCTCTTTACCCCATTACCCATTGGTTAGGAAGCTGATTGGGGCCCAGAGTCGGTCTGGACACTGTGGAATAGAGAAGAATATCTTGCCCTTGGCGGGAATCCAAACCCGGCCTTCCAGTCCGTAGTCCGTCGTTATATCGACTGAGCGCAGGAAGCAATAGAACACTTTCAGATAGGATATTTTGGATTAGGTTTTTGTCTTCTAGTTTCGCCCCAGAAAACTTGCGCGATGCGAGTAGGTCGAAAGGTAATATTCCTGTGAATTCACTTTCCGTCCGTTGGCTTGAGTTTGGTCCTCAGAGGCACAGAATGTAAGTCAATTCTTTTAAATCACTTCAATTAGAAACGTAATGGATCATTGTATGTTCTGTATACAAATACACACACATCTAATTAGCTGTAACATGGAAGTGCAATATATTTCCTTTACCGGATAAATTATGTGGCATTTTCCAAACTTTTAGTCTGTAGAATATGTAAATATTTTAATTACTTCCTAATTAGTTTAATTCCCTTGTTTCCAAACTTCTGATTCGTGGTGTTCAAGCTAAAAACGGAGGCAGAGTGCGAAGACCACGAAATTTAGGTTAATTAGAATATTGAGAAAAATATACTTTAAAATTAAGAGGGAATAACAGGGACTCTGAAGCAAAATGCGAGCCTTGCTTTGGTAAGACACGATAATGGTCAATATATAGCCCTACTTTAATGAATCAAAGACGTAAGCCATTTTTGTTTTTCATTTCTTCCAATCTTCTTTCCTCTGCTCTTCTGTTCTTCTCTTCCATTTCTTTCCATCTATTTTTCTTTCTTTATTCCAAAGGAATATGCGTCATGACGCCTGAAAGCCGCGATATTGGTGGCAGATCCAGGCGCCCATTGCTAGACAACGGTTCTGTAATCACATTTCAACAGCAACGAATTCGACTGAGGAAGCGATGCAGTGCACAGAGAGACGCCGATCCCTAAGTATAGGTTGTTCACACGGCAACGAATCGGTCAAAACAGAGTACCGGCTAGGAACGCGACAATACTACAGTTGAAGGAGATGATTTCTAGACCATCTGACTAGCGAAGATAACAGATCGACAGACGTGAGTCAACCAAGCATAGATAAGCAGAGTCCAGGAAACTACAGACCAAGAAGACAGAAGTCAGAAGTGAAGTCTTTAGTTTGTATTGTGTCATCATAGTTCGTAGTTACGAAGTGTTACAGTTACAGTAACACTCTGTTATAACTAACTGTAGTTCTTCCTGGTGAATATCCAATAAATCGATTCATCTAATCCGGAACCCATTAATTACCTGTCTCGTTACCAGATAAGTGGCAAATAATTTTATTGACAAAATTAGTTTATAAATTATTTCACCAGTTTAAAACTTCGTGATTTATTTGAAAACAACAATCTTTACTTTCAAGCTGAAAAGATTTAAATGTAATAGCATGTGTTGTTTAAAGTAACACTAACATAATTAAGTACACGTACACAGCCGGGCGGACAGAGTACAAACCTAATCATGTGCTTATTTGTAATGTACAACAATATGCAAATAAAAAAGAGGAATACAATTTTATTCAGCGCTCTATCTCGCGGGATATGACGTAGTCAAGTCAGCTGAAAGTCAATCAACGTACCTGCTTCTTGCTGATTTCTTACCTGACTTACCCTTCGACCAAAAAGATGGAGATATGTTCTTTCGAAACGTCAGTTGACATTCAACGAAACTTACGGAGTTATATATCCCACGAGACCGAACGCTTCATAACAACCGTCGTGATACGTCAAATTCTATAAATAATAATTTATTTGTATTAAATAATCCTTATTTACGTATTGAAAAAAATATCATAGGAGACAAGTTTTTCGGTCTCTGAAGCGCCAAGAGAAAGACAGCCGGAACTGTCTACAGTACAGTTACAGTTGTCATTAAAACTACCACGACGGTATAAAGTGTACCCGACATGAACAGCTGCCCCTGTTTTTTTTACCAGTCAGGAAATAAGAAGAATGTTATTCAGGTTTGTATCATGTAATTGTTTCATTATATTTTCACGTGTTATCAGCCTAGATATTTATCCACGAAGGAGAAGTAGAAATATTGACACGTGTTATCAGCCTAGATATTTATTCATGAAGGAGAAGTAGAAATATTGACACGTGTTATCAGCCTAGATATTTATTCATGAAGGAGAAGTAGAACTATTGACACGTGTTATCAGCCTAGATATTTATCCATGAACGAGAAGTAAAAATATGTGGCATGTAGGGGTGTGTGCATGATTATAAGACGGGTTTTGGATTGGATGATTCGATTTTTTGCACCTTATATATTCACAACTCGTGAATACAAATAAACAGAACATAGGATTTCCGCCTTCTAGGTAACGGAAAATGTCTGTCTTTCAGGCGGACACCAGCTTTTTCGAGGAAAATACTGCCTCCATCTTCATGAGAGAAATGTGGTATTTGTTCGGTTATAAATATAAGAAGGAAGACTGTCACTGGAAAATATCATTATTGAAGATGGATGCAGCATGTCGCTTCGAAACAAGTATATTCGCCTACAAATCTACACGACGACAACAATCTGAACAATCACCACCATATTGCCTCAAAACCTATATCCAGTACCTGTAACAATATATTTTTGAGAAGTGGAATTAATTCGAATTAGAACGCAGTACAAGGCTTTGTCTTCACAATAACGAGTGAGGGAAATTAGACCACAGCAACAATTAGTAAAATAGAGTTTCCTGTAGTAGATTTCACCTCTCCTCCTTACATGCTAACTTAATTTCATCCTTTGAATTAATTGATACTCTAATGTTCCAGAGATCTCTACCACAGATAACCCCCCCACCCTAAACTCCGCTACCCCATTCCCTTTATATAATTACTTCCGGTAATAAAACCTTAGTTCACAGGATGTACGGCGGGCGGTAAGGCCCGTTTCTGTAAAGCCAACAATGACTATAATAACAATATATTTCTACTGTACGGCGTTTCTGGGCGAAGTGATGCTAAATACATTCCAGAATCGATAAAGGTTGCAAGGAATTGAATGTAAAACATCGTCCTAGTACTTAAGGACAGAGCAACGCCAAGAACTGTGACCACAGGTTAGCAATCTGAAGTTAGATATCAAATAAAATTATTATAAGGAAGATAAAATGTCAGAGTTGTAAATGGGTTTAATTAAGCTACACGCCATGAAGATATTAAAGGAAGAAAGCTAAGTCCTCCTTGTACTTAATTAATCACCATGTAATTAAAAATATGCGTGGAAATGGAGGTATGGCTCCAGGCATTTTTAACGTTCATGCTAGAAGAAGAAGGGTGATCAGTACTTAAGGTCAGAGCAACGCCAAGAACTGTGACCACAGGTTAGCAATCTGAAGTTAGATATCAAATAAAATTATTATAAGGAAGATAAAATGTCAGAGTTGTAAATGGGTTTAATTAAGCTACACGCCATGAAGATATTAAAGGAAGAAAGCTAAGTCCTCCTTGTACTTAATTAATCACCATGTAATTAAAAATATGCGTGGAAATGGAGGTATGGCTCCAGGTATTTTAACGTTCATACTAGAAGAAGAAGGGTGATCAGTTTCAACCCTCTGACTCGCCTCAGGGGAAATAGATATCGGTGCTCGCCTAAAAAGAGGCTGATTTCGGCCCCATACATGGCCTGAACGCTGTACAGAAGAGAAAACCTCTTCTCCTGTCGGGAACAGAACCCCAATTCTCCGGTCGTTCAATTCGTAACCAAGTCACGATACTGACTGAACCAGACATATCACATTAATCAAGTACCACATTATGGTTGTGTGTGGGCGTGAAGATACATCTCCACGCCTTCCGTTACTTACACTGTTTACGGCAGTTAAAGTCACTGTCAGTAACTCCGATCGTCCAGATAGAACGATAGTGAATGATGAATCATAATGAAATCGGAAGGAGGCGTTCGTAGTAAGTCAGCGATACAGCTGTATTAGAATATAATTAAAAGAGTGCGTGTAACCAAGCTGTTAAATCCAATCGTCCGAACTAGAACCCGTCATTTCGTCACGCGTACCCTACTGCGATACATATGTAGGCGAATCATCTGACTCAGGAAAGAGTGCAGTAACGAGCTTTTGTGAATAAGGTAATGAATTTTCCGGGTGTATTAAATGCCGAACAATTTTCCGGAGTACAAATATCTGAAGGATTACGTTCAATGGAATAAGTTACAGGAAATTTTAGTGCTACTTTGAAAAACAGAGGCATGCAGGCTAATATCCTCATGGTTTCAGTTCATGTTCATGGTAAAGAGTGGAAACAAAAGGCAGTACCACTTGCTTGTACTGGATCCTAGGTCAAGCTGATGTTAACTGGAGCTCCGGTGCTGCAACATATATCCATATGTGAGTGTGTGTGAGGAAGGACTGGGAGAAAGAGAAATTTATCGGGATTCAGATAACGCCTAGGTGTGTTGCGCAGTTTCTTGCTGCAATTTATAGAGTACTCTGACGTCATATGGAGAAGGGGTTGAGGCTATCCTACCCCTTTTCTCTCTCTTAAGGGAGGGAGAATTTCCCTATGGCTTCATGCCTTAGGATTAGTTGGATTTTCAGTATGTATACTTAGTGTGTTATTTCGTACAGCGCGTTAAATGAATCCTCAGATTCTGTTTCAAAGCGAAAAGCGAGAAAAGGGATGATTGTTATCACGGAGAAACGAAAAGTTGAATAAAGAAATATTTTAATTTTGAAAGAATGTTTTTATGTTTATCTGAGCTGCCAGATCCAAACGGAATATTTTAGGAAAAATTCGAATTGACAAAATATATTATTACAAAACTTTTGAAACCAGAAATAAAATAGAAGTATATTTCATAATAACAAACTCCGTGGCCTGTAGTCCGAAAGCGAAATATACCTACAGAGCGACAGCCGCTTGTCGGCGAAGTTAGTGCCATCTTTTGTGGATAAAGGGTATCGCGTCGCCAGCGCAACGGATCCCCACTGCCGTTAATCTCGGTTTTCTAGACCGGAGCCGCTGTTTCCTTAAAAATAACTGCTCAATTATCCTCACGGGACTGAGTGGACCTCGTTCTAGACAAAAGTAAGTATTTCAAAGTAGTTGTTTGTGATAAAACGTATTACTTCATAAAGCTAAGATATGATTACTTGAAACGAATTGAGCGTCAGGTCTTCTCCGCCTATACATTTACAGAGATACAAACAAAATTAAAATAGCATACGGATATTGCTCTAACAGAATACATAAAATCGTCTAAAAAGACAAATATATTTTATTGATTATTAACATAAATGGATCCTGTTTATGTGGAACCGCTCGTCTGTAAGAAAGGGGCGATTCGCACAGAAAATAAGAGTCACAATTTTTAATCATACTATACTGTAAGTATGATGTTTTGTTTGTGGGATAAATACCAGCTTATGAATATTAATGGCCTGCATAATGTTGCCTGCCTACACAGCTTTATACCACCAACTGTTTCGCCACGATGAGTGTTATTGTTAGGGGTCGCTACTAGCTTCTTCAACAAAAAGAATATTTTGAATGGGTTAGGAAGAGCTTCTGAAAATACGTCAGAAGTTAGCACTAATTTTTATGGAGATAAAAAGATGAGTTCTGATGAGCATCTTTACGTTACACTGTGTTATAATCAAGCGATGTTTATCGTTACGAACGCAGAACGCAACATCTTCTCGCTTACTATAAATGTTAAAACAAAGTAATATTGTCCCTGTGCTTAACTAAATAAGCAAAGGCCATGAAGACGTATAGAAGAGTGGATGTATAGACATATGTTTTCTTGGCCTCGGCACTAGTTCGATCTGAGTGGTCAGCTTAACGCTCCGGCCGCTTTATCTACGGGGAAGAAACATTCGATACCCATTGGATAGGAGAATGGGTGGACCCCAGACCCGGTCTGGACGACGTGAAGAAGACAAAATTCTTGCCCCTACCGAGACTCAAACTCCGACTCCCCCGCTCGTCCAGTCCGTCACCAGTCGCTATACCGACTGAGCTGTCCCGGCTCCCCTTACTAGAACTGTTACAACTTAAAACAACTGCAACAGTTATATGAGATTTGAGGTTCTTAAGGCAGTGACTATAAAGGATGTGACGCCGTATAGTCTGATAGAAGTTTATGCATGTTTCGGAGTAACATAATGCTTCAGTCTTCAGGACGGAATAAAAAGCCGTGCAAGCTAATAGCAAGCGCAGCTTACCGTAATTACAGATGCAGTACGTTCCTCTGATAGTTCGATTAACTTATACTAGGCTATACAACGTCATATCCTTACTTACTTACTTACTTACTTACTCATGGAGCTGAGCCCTTCTTGAGGAGAAGCCAAATTTACAGCAACTCTAGGATTTCGCAGTATTATATGGAACCCGAAGGTTCACTACCGTAATCACAAGAGCCCTCCACTGGTCCCTATCCTGCGCCAGATCATCCAATCCATACCATCACATTCTATCTCTCTAAGATCCATTTTACTATTGTCCACCCACCTACGTCTTGGTCTTCCCAGTGGTTTCTTTCCTTCTGGCTTTCCAACCAATATCCTTTATGCATCCCTCTTCTCCCCCATTCGTACTACATGCACTGCCTACCTCATCCTCCTTGACTTGATCATTCTAATTATACTTGGAGAAGAGTACAAGTTATGAAGCTCCTCATTATGCAGTTTTCTCCAACCTCCTGCTACTTCATCTCTCTTCAGTCCAAATATTCTCCTCAACACCCTGTTCTCAAACACCCTCAGTCTATGTTCCTCCCTTAAGGTCAGAGACCAAGTTTCACACTCCCTTCGGTTGGTCAAAAATAAATTCAGTAAACGTTTCTATGAAACTTATAAGTCCGCTGAAAACTATCTTTTTTCGCTTACTCACAGCTCTGAAATCGATATAAGAATTCAGCCAAATTAAAAGCCCGTCAAAATAAAACTGTCCATCAGTATTTATATGCAACTTTGAAGCAATTTGGTATATAATTATTTTAGCTATACAAATCCTTGCGTCGGATTTCAGAATTCTAGACCATCTTTTGTATATTTCTATATAACCCACGTAAGCCACGCCTATATATGATGTTTAATTGATACGCGCTGGGAGCGTGTGGGAAATCCTATTGTTTACTTCCCATTGTTAAAAAAACCAAGAGGATTATATGTACGAATAGAATATCAGACAAGAATTAATATAAATCAATTTGTTTGAAGCGAACTTTTAAAAAACTTGATATAAAAATACGAATATTTTTTGTCGTGAGGATATTTGACACAAAAATTTATTCTTGTAAATGTGTATATATACATATATATATATAACACTGAAGAGGTACTTTTTAAAACCCAGGAGAATTTTTTTCAAAGGCTTGAAAATGAGAACGTTTCCTGGATGTAAAATTTCCTTTTGTAAACTCTAATTAAACTATTATTTTGCAGCACGGTGCAACATACATTATTCTCACTAGAAAGATGCTGACTTTTCTTTGTAAATTTATGAATGTTTGCCCGGAACCCTCTATTACTATTGTTATTGTTATTAAAATACCGCTAATGTGGACAGCAAACATGCAAAGCAACATGTTGTTTCCGGAATATAACATGGCTGCCCCGCTTTACGTCACCCAACATAAAAACGCAGGAATTTCATCCCACACACGCATAAACAGACTCATTAAATTGTTTCTTTCTTTAGTTATTAAATTCTCTATGTCTCTACCCCTGTTATCGTCACTTTCACTTTTCCCAGTTTATAATGTACAGGTTGTCTCGGAATTATGTTACACATACGACTGTTTGTAGCTCCGCTGTTCGCCACTGTGAATCGTACTTGGGCCCTAAATTCGGATATTATGAACACCCCCAATATGAACAGTTCGACGGTCTTGTAGTACTACCATTTTTACTTCCTACAATAATTCTTTTATTATTAACTTAATAAAAAGTAAAAGGCAAGAACAAAATATGTGGTAACATTATTCTAGAATCCCCCTGTATTGAAGTTTTTAAACTTACGGTATCANCTCGGTTTTCTAGACCAGACGGTAAGACTCCCTAGAACCTAATTTTGTAGTATATCACTGCCTGAGGTAGGTGGCACGCGGTAGCGTAGTTGGTTGAGGCACTATGCTACAAGCCAGAAGGTCGCAGGATCGAATCCCCATGAGGTGGAGTTTTTCAATTGACCTAATCCTTCCAGCCGCACTACGGCCCTGCGATCGACTCAGCCCCTAACAGAAATGAGTACCAGAAATCTTCCTGGGTGTAAAGGGCGGTCGGCGCTTAAGGCTGACAACCTCACCGACATCTGTGAGTCGACTGTCTAGAAAATGTGGGATCGTCAACAACTCCCAACGCTATGAGTATTCACGGCCTGTTACAGGGATACTTTTACTTTACTATCATACCCTGAGGTAGGGTTTTGTCAAACGATTGTCGTCTCCAAGAATTCCTACTTTGCGTGTCTGTCTTTCGATGCTGTGTAAACAATTTTTACCTATCCGCTGTCACGGAAACTTTTCTGCATGCGTTGCATAGGACTCGATGCCTCTGTCATAACCTCGGAGACGTGTTTCAACAAGCCGTTACCTAACAATGGATTTACATATCACAGTATTTTTTCTTCTCCTCTTGCTCCAACTTTGGAACATGATAATTTTCGTGATCATTTTACAGACGGTAGGACTCCTTGGACGGGTGATCAGCTCGTCGGAAGGCCTCTACCTAAACACGGGACAACACAAACACAGGATAAATGCATACATACACCAAACATCCATGCCTTGTGTGGGATTCTAACCCAAGATCCCGGCTACCGAGAGAGCGAAGACAGTACATGCCTTAGACCGCGCGGCTACCGTGACCGGCTGTCACAGTAATTATGTATCTTAAATATTCTTATGCCGGTTACGGTAGCCGCGCGGTCTAAGGCATGTACTGTTTTCGCTCACTCGGAAGCCGGGATCGTGGGTTCGGATCTGTTTCCTGTGAGGTACGAAGTGAATTCTTATATATTATTCTTATACACTGCCGGTCACGGTAGCCGCGCGGTCTACGGCATGCACTGTCTTCGCTCGCTTGGAAACCGGGATCGTGAGTTCGTATCCCACTCAGGGTATGGATGTTTAGTTTTTGTATGTGCGATTTTCTGTGTTTGTGTACAGGTAGAGGCTTTGCGACGAGCTGATCACCCGCCCAAGGAGTCCTATTGAATGTGTAAGATCTAGAAAAACCGAAGTGAACGCAAAGGTTCATGGAGGTCAAGTGGGATTTGTAGTGGACAAAGTGGCGCTGGGGCGGGATTTCTTCGAGTACTTCGGTTTCCCCTGCCAATCTTCATTCAACCAAAATAATTCTCCATCATCATAATCACCCGGGGCAGGCTACAATAGGCCAATCAGTGGCCGCAGTGCCGAGTGGACCCAACTGGACTCCACGCCCCACTATCCTGTAAGTAAATACTATGAATACAAGCCGTTATCTAACAATGGATTTATATATCATAGTATTTCTCCCCATCCTCTTGCTCCAACTTTGGAACATAGGGCTGATTTATTAGTTTCATGGTCATTTTACAGATATCAGTTTGCCTATATTATAGTCTTCAAAGACGTTACATTTGTAACGGGCTTAACACACCGATTTAAATAGATATTAAAGTACTTACACACAGACACACAGAGCATTAATATACAGAAAGTTGTGGAATAAATGTACATACAAAACAGAAGAACAGCCTTCGGTGTGTTAAATTGAAGAATAATTGACATGCAATAGTAATTTAGTCAATATATACGGATATTTAAAATCGTTAGTCAGTGATGTTAATTTCAGGATCACAATTTGAGTATAATTGTCACGTAAAGGAATTCTAATTTACTAATTTATCCTCACCGATGATACCAATAAGACAAAAGAAACTGAAAACGTTATTCAATCAAACTTTGAAACCAATTTGTATATTGAACGAAAGGTACAGAATAAATCCATTATCGTGTAAATAGAAATTTGTTACTTTGCAATTAAGCTTTGGAATTCTCGGACAGACAAAGGGCTTAACTTGTCGATTTACAAACTCTTTTGTTGCGGAATAGGTTGCCATGGTTACAGCAGTGCCTACCTCTACAAGTGGCCCCACAGAATCAGTCCTGCCAATTCTGTGGGTCACTGATACCGAATGGGGGGACATTTGTTATGTTCTCGACATGTGTGTTTGGCTGCTGAAATGCATGAAGTGGATTCAGGATAAATAATGCAATGCTAATGAGACTTTGTTCCGTATATCTCGAATAATGAGTACAAACACGGTTTTATCGGAAGCGCACGTATGTTACAGTGACAGTTGCCTTACTGTCCCTTTGTTTGTGAAACATAAAGCTAAAGGGATTTGTTGAGGGCAAATTTGTCATGTCCAGTATCACAGGAGCCACTTGATTACGGTCTGGAATACAGGGACTGATTACACTCTTAATAATGTTGACTGATTTTAATTGGAAATCCTGAAGGGAGAATTCAACTGGGAGATAGGAATAAATGGAATAATAATATTAAAATAGAGCTTAAAATTAGTATATGAAGTTCTGAAATAGGTTCGCCTTTCTAGGGATGGGATGTAATTGTGTAATTTTTAAAGATGATATAGAATATTCTATTGAAAAATTAATTTATTTACTAAACTTGAGACTATTACCTTTCCACAAACTATTATTTCCCATGGGGTGGATTTCTTAGTGCGCAATTTATGATATAAAATATTATTTAATATGACTCCTATATACATTAACAACAGCGATAGCTCAGTAGTATAGGGTTAAGATTACGATCTAGAATTCTGGGGTTCGAATCCCGACTAAAGACAGTAACATCTTGAGAATAGGAACAACAAAGCTATACATAATTATTAATTAGTTCCTGGGAACACAGCCTTTCTTGCCAAACTGACAGTAAAAGAGATGGTCCAAATATTACCCTTTTTTATGTAAAGTGAAGGATATTTACCGTGTTCAGAGGAGCTCACACTGACAATTATTCTGAGCCAGAAGTCTTGAGTTCAAGCCTCACACCCTATTATTCCAAGATCTCCCATGCGGCGTCTTCTCTACACGAGCTGACACTCAAATTTATATGCATTTACAATCTCAACTATTCCGGCTACTCGTTTCGCCAAACTATGGTGACATGATCACGTGAAGAGTGAACATTAAGTTCAAACTATCCAATATTTCTCCGTTCTTCAATTATTTTCCTTTATAACCCCCGACATTCACTTCAATTGCAGTTACTTATTTACTTACTTACTTACTCATGGAGCTGAGCCCTTCTGGAGCAGCCGACAATTGTGCAATTACTCAAGAATTTCCCAGCATTTTATGGAACCTGAAGGTTCATTACCGTGTTCACAAGAGCCCTCCACTGGTCCATATCCTGAGCCAGATCTATCCAATCCATACCATCCCATCCTATCTCTCTAAGATCCATTCTATTATTGTTCACCCGCCAACGCATTTGTCTTCTCTGTAGTCTCTTTCCTTCTGGCTTCCCCACCAATATCCCATACGCATTCCTCGTCTCCCAATTCGTGCTACATGACCTGTCCACCTCATCCTCCTTGAATTGATCAATCTAATTATACTTGGAGAAGAGTACAAGTTATGAAGCTCCTCATTATGCAGTTTTCTACAACCTCCTGTCAACTTCAAATGCAGTTATTGATATAAAACTTTTATTTTGCCTGTATTTTTCTATGAACTTGAAACTTCATCTATTACATTACGAGAAATAACCGACTGAGGGTGTCTGAAAACTGTGCACTAAGAAAACTGTATGTACGAAGAAGGGGGTGGCGGTTTGAAGTAGTGGGTTGCTGGAGAAATCTACATAATGAGGAATTTCATAATATGAAACCCTCAACATATAATATTAGAATGATAATTTCAAGGATTTTGAAATGGGCAGGAGAAGTAGCACGCATGGGAGAGAAACCAATACTGAGTCTCATATGAAACCCCGAATGAAAGAGCTCAATATGTGGACCTAGGCATATATTTAAAGGCAAAAGTAGAATTAATCTTAAATAAAATAGGATTGGAGAGTGTGGACTGGAATAATCTGGCTCAAGATATGAATCAGTGACAGGATCCTCTGAACAAAATAATGAACATTCGTGCTCCATGAAAAGCGGAGACTTTTCAGGATATTTGAGTAACTACTAGCTCTTCAAAAAAGATTAACTCCATGTTA
This sequence comes from Cryptotermes secundus, assembly GCF_002891405.2. Taxonomy (NCBI): domain Eukaryota; kingdom Metazoa; phylum Arthropoda; class Insecta; order Blattodea; family Kalotermitidae; genus Cryptotermes; species Cryptotermes secundus. The sequence goes on from NW_019720561.1 coordinate 1,214,270, forward strand.
ATCGGCTACTGTTATGGATCCCTGGAATCAACTTCAAAGTCTTAATTTCTTCTGTATTTGGATAGAAATCTGGACACTGCAGGCCAGACTGAACGTGAAACGCAGCGCTGCATTTTCACATGAGCAGGCGCACAGATGACGTGGCACAGTGTGTTTCTGTCTTGACAAGATATCTGTTTGGAGCGATAGCTACTGCACTGCTACGATCCTCGACAGCCCATCATAAACACATGTCATATATTGACGGATCATAATTACACGTAAATTAATAGTTGATTATGCCGCTGAAACGAGGAAAGACGAAATGATTTACATAATAATGAAATGGTCACTCATGCGATAATAATTAGTTGAAAAATAGGTTGAAGGCTTCTGATCTGATCCATTATGTCACAAATTAAAAACAGAGAATGTATTAGCTTACGTGCAGCTCAAGTTTTTCCGAAATATTATCGGCTAAGTGTTTTATGCCTAATGTATCTTGTAGAAATGCAGATTTGTAATTTCGGGGCCTGCAAAATGTTTCAGAATTCAGTACCTGAATAGTTTTCATATTCAAAATTAAGACACGAGAAATACATAATTTTACCGAAGTAAAATGTTTTTGTCAAAAATATATATAACCTATCTGAATATCGGAACTTTATATTATTTAATTATGTTATACATCATAACCGATATGCATATTATCGCGTGTTTATTAGGTAACGTGGCAAGAAAATGTACGTGGATCTCGGATTTGAACGAATATTTATTCGAAATTTAATCTTTACACTCGCAAGCAAAATTATTCCACTTATAACTCCCTTTAGATGTTTCTTCTGCTCTACTCGGAGCTCAACTGTCCCTGTTCTGTTACCGAATACGAACTGTTATATCTTGCACTCGGACTGAATAGGGAACACGTTGTCGAAGGGTTAATTTCGCCCACTGCTTTGCAACGATGCTTCAAACTATTCGTTGAACTCCTAAATCTGTCGGATTTTATTAGTATATTTTTGTATATTACGACTATTCCAAATTAACTCCTCATGCCTCCGGTGCTTCTAGGCTTCTATAAATATCAGATCACAAAAGCTAACAAAATTATGATTGAAGTCGGTTACGAAAGGAATTTTCAGTAGCGGCAAGAAGTAATAACAAAAACTCTGGGTATGTATAATATATTTTTTTGTTTCCTGATGCTAGAAAAATGTGAAATAAACACTGGATCGTTTTTCTTCCAGACGATGTATGAGTTGAAACAAAATAAGGCATATCCGATGAGAATCTACAGGAAATAGCTATGGAGGATATCAGACTTTTGACGAAGACGGTGGGCAGTAAAACTTTACGCAGACTTCATTTCGTGATCGGAAACAATATCTAGGTCCACTGCAGAAACTCTTCAGTCTCCAAATAACTCCATGGAGATGAGCCGTTCTTGAGAAGACGCCATTTGCGCAGCTTCTCAAGAATTTCCCAAAATTTTATGGAACCTGAAAATGTATTACCGTGTTTGCAAGAGCTCCCCATTGGTCCTTATTATAAACTAGATCAATCCAGTCCACACTACCCGATGCTTCCTCTCTAAGATACGCTTTAATATTATCCATTCACCTATCTCTTAGTTTTCCTTCTGGTCGGTGCACTTGAGGAATCCCTGCTGTTAGAAGCCGTTACCAAGGAACGACTCCTGAAGACAGACATATAAGCTGTGCTGTAGTGAACTGTAAACTGTATAAATCATCAATGGTGCTATAATTAAGTGTAAATACGAGTTATGTGTTAAAATGGGCAATAAATCCAATCTCCCATCTCCCCGTCTATAGCCACTCATGCATAGACTTCCACATCTGGAGGCTGTCTCCTCTATCCGCAACCTTAGGACGTGTTATGCTCTTGCGACAAGAGACCCACCTAACATGGTTCATCTTTAGCTGAAGAAGTGAAACATTGTCAGCGTTGGCTACTCTGATCAGACTTCCTAATACAGCCGCATAATTTCATACAATTGACTTTCTCTTCAAGCTCTATAACCTGATTCCCTTTCGAATTATTTGTCGATGCTGCATGTGCGTAATTTAAGGGGGCACGTGGTAGCGTAGTTGGTTGAGGCACTCTGATATAAGCTGGAAGGTCGTGGGTTCAATTCCCGATGAGGTCATTGGATTTTCCAATTGACCTAATCCTTCTACGAGCCGGGATAGCGTAGTCGGTATAGCGATTGACTACGGGCTGGACAACCAAGCGGTCGGAGTTCGAGTCCGGGTAGGGTCAAGAATTTTCCCCTCTCCACGCCGTCCACACCGGCTCTGGTAGAGGTAAAGCTATCCCTGTAACAGGCTGCGCAGACCCACAGAGTTGTGAGACGTCGAGATTCCCACATTTTCTAGACTATCGGCTCGCAGACGGGGGTGAGGTTGTTAGACTTACGCGCCGGTCGCCCTTTACCCTTACCCCTTTACGGGGTTTGGATTTAGATGATTGGATTTATTGATACCTTATACCCACCACTCAGAAGTAAAGGCAATAACAGTGTTACCGCTAAACTACGTACTTTACAGTTCACTGCTGCAAACACTAGTGTCCTAGGTCAATTACAGTCTCCACTATCCGTTTCCTGGTAATGGGTTTTAACATAGGAACTTTAACAGTCTCACTGAATACCAGTTCACTACAGCACACAAAAAGACTTCTCTTTACTGATGGACTTTCAACTCTCATCTGAACTCTCTCGATTGCTCCATCTTCTGCCATCTGCCAACTCCGGAACTCTCAATCCAAATCTCTGCTGCAACTGCCAACTGCCAACTCCAGAACTCTCAATCAAGTTATCTGCTGCAATTGCCAATTCAAGAGACTTCCTCAATTCTAATTCCAGCTGGCCTGTAATCCTCGTAATATAGCTTCGAGGCGGTCCCAACAGAAAACACTGTTTCACAACAATAGTTATATTGTTGGGCTTTGTCACGGAAACCTGTTTTCTGAGCAGTTGCCTAGCAACGGACATCCCCTCTAGCTCCACTATTCCTGCTNTCTGCCAGCTCCGGAACTCTCAATCCAAATCTCTGCTGCAACTGCCATCTGCCAGCTCCGGAACTCTCAATCCAAATCTCTGCTGCAACTGCCATCTGCCAGCTCCGGAACTCACAATCCAAATCTCTGCTGCAACTGCCATCTGCCAGCTCCGGAACTCACAATCCAAATCTCTGCTGCAACTGCCAACTCCAGAACTCTCAATCAAGTTNGCCAATTCAAGAGACTTCCTCAATTCTAATTCCAGCTGGCCTGTAATCCTCGTAATATAGCTTCGAGGCGGTCCCAACAGAAAACACTGTTTCACAACAATAGTTATATTGTTGGGCTTTGTCACGGAAACCTGTTTTCTGAGCAGTTGCCTAGCAACGGACATCCCCTCTAGCTCCACTATTCCTGCTTTCTGGAGTCATATCACGATATACACCTTTCTTCCACAACTTGACCTTCCAATTGGTACATTCACTGAAGGATTTCCGATTGAAAAAGTGCATCTATATATATCATCTGTATCATCACGACTAGGCTACGGGCTTGGCGACCGAGGAGTCGAGGTTCGATTCCCAGAAGGGTCAAGATAGTTTTATCTTCTCCGTAATTTCCAGATAGGCTCTGGGGCCAACCCAGTTTCCCATACCGGGTACCTGGGTGCTATTCCTCGGGATTAAAGAGGCCGGAGCTAGAAGCTGTCCAGTCAGCTCCATCTAGCTCCAAAGTTAAGAATAATGGAGTTATACATCCACTCATTCATATGCCTTCATGACATGGTGCTTAATTTGTTAAACCTAGTCATAGATTCACTTTTGGCCTCATTATGAAACACTATCTGAAGTTGGCATAATGTTACTTCAGGAGATATTGTATTTTAAAGTTATTTAACCTTCTTATAAATCCAAAGAATAGTTACGCAAATATAAAAACAGCTTTCCGCATAATGCACTTCTGCAGTACAAGGTGAAGCAGATCAGATCAGAGACTGCAGTGTGTTTGGGAGGAACGGGGAGTATCTAGGGGGCAATAAAAGCAGATACGCCTGCTGGACCGCGAGAAGTGAACCTTATCGTCTCCTACCACGTACAAGACCTCCGAAACCCAACCCTAGCCAACCATAACCCACACTTCAATTTAAAACTAGAGCCTGAATTCTTCCTCTAGAGTCTCAAAGACCGTTCTCCTTTCTTTTGGAACACTAGGAACACTGTATTAGCGTCTCCCAGTATAATCATGGGCTCTAGAAATCACTAGTGACATCTCCTTGGGGAAATGGGAGTACAGTTCCGTGTTTCTAAGCGAGAGGGTGAGAAACGTGAAGTTCTATCGCCCTCTGAAGTACAGGGAAGCCTAAAATCCCTGTGGCATAGCAACTGGACACTTCGGCCACCATTTACTTTATATCTCCTTTATACTTCTTGTGTTCGGCTTGTGAAATCGAGTACTGACTTACTTCTGGTGCACCAAGTGGCTGGAAAAATGGGACCCCTTGTTTGTCGCCTGCTTCTTGCAGACTGCTTTCTTGGCTTTATCTTCAATCCTGAAGAGGGAGGCATATGTATCTTCGAAATTTTAGTGAACGTATACAGAAACGCACGGCATTGCATTTTAGAAGACAATACTCTTAATGGTCCTAATAAAAGTACCTGACATTATGTTACCGCCTTTATATGCTATGGCACATGTGGGTCTTCTTCAGGCCGACCAGAGTGGCCGCGCGGTCTGGGGCATGANGTGGCCGCGCGGTCAAATGCATGAATCTTCTTCGCTCACTTGAAAGCTGGGATCGTGGTTTCGAGTCCCACTTGAGGCATGAATATCTGTGTGCGTTTGTTCTGTGTGTAAGTAGCGGCCTTGCGACCGGCTGATCCCCGTCCAAGGATCCTCTCGACTGTGTATAGGACTAAGAAAATAAAAATCAGTCAAAGTCCAAAGGGCTGTAGAGCAACAAGGGGAGAAGTATGGGAGGGCCGCTCCCTCAGAAGATATACATTAAAAGGAAGTGCTTTAAGATTCCTTTAAAATTGTAATATCATGCGGTTCTGTCAAATATTATAAAATTGAGTCTAGTTATAGAATAGCAAGTATGACCGTTGGTGTAGTTTCTTCTTGCTTGGTACCTGTTTTTACTATTGTAGTACATTTATATATGGATGTTATATTGCTGAGGGATGTCTGCTCTCTCTTGCCTCAATGCTTGCTGGGTATTTCATGCCGGATTCTTGCTTGGATTATTCTTCGGTCCTGACGATGGTGGCGGCGTGATCCTCCGAAACGTCAGCTGATTTTCAACTTATTAGACAGCGTTATAACTAAAACTGAAAACTTGTCTCTGAATGCCAAAACTTTTGTTTACCTAATTTCATATTTACAATTATATGTTTTACGAACATTGTGACAGTTATAAATATAAAGATGAAACTAAATGAAACGTAGCTGGTGTTTTATGAACTAATCGCTCTACCAACTTTGCTACACTGAAATTTCTCTCGGTCAATTAAGCATAAGTAAAATAGGGTCAGGAGAGGCGAGATGGGCTACATAGCATCAGTCGGGCACTTCATCAAAGAAGAAAAAGTAAGTAAAGCTATCCCTGTAACAGGCCGTGGAGGCCCATAGGGTTGTGAGATGTTGAGGCTCACACATTTACTACACAATCGGCTCACAGATGGCGGTAAGGTTGTCAGCCTTACGCGCCGGCCGCCCTTTACACCCCAAAACATTCCAAGAATATTCCTGGTATTCGTTTCTGTTAGAGGCTGAGTGAACCCCAGGGCCATAGTGCGGCTGGAAGGATTCGGTCAAATGAAAAATAATCCAATGACCTCATCGGTATTTGAACCCGTGTCCTTCCGGCTTGTAGCATAGTGCCTCAACCAACTATGCTACCGCTTGCCCTCCATCAGAACAAACAATATTAAAATTAAAGTTACCTAAAGAGAAGCCGTGACATAGCTCGGGCGGTTAGTCGTCGGCTTCTCACGGCGGTGTCCCGGGGTCGAGTCCAGTTCATGTCATATGAGATTTGTAGGACCAAATGACACTAGGGCAGGTACTAGGCAGTACTTCGAATTCTCCTGCCAATTCTCATTCCACCGACTGCTCCACACTCATCATATTTAATCCGGGGCTAGTAAAATAGGCCAGTTAGTGGCCGATGTACAAAGTTGAATAAATCTCCCCCCAAGAAACTAAAAAAAAAGTAAAACTACCTGGAGAGAACTGAAAATACAGAAAGTACAAAA
>NW_019720561.1:1220634-1220989 GCF_002891405.2 Cryptotermes secundus
CTAGTCCTTTCCTGACAACGGATTTATAACAGTCTCACTAAAGTCTTCATATCACAATAAGTTTCAACTGACTCGTCATCTCTCCTCAATCATCTTCTACTGCAGTCTCAATTGAGTCTGAGTCTTATGTTACGACGGACCGTTCCGTAGGTCCCAAGAGAAAACACAGTTTCCTAACATTTCCTCTGTGTTATGGAGGTGTGTTTACCGTGCAGTTGCATAGAAACGGCAGTTCTTCTATTATTGCGCGCGTGTTCATTTCCTCGGAAATATCTTTACAGAGTCTTTGCCTAGCAATGAACGTCTATTCTCGCTCCGCTTTTCCGGCCTCAGGCGTCATATTACATTATTATTA
>NW_019720561.1:1221002-1229274 GCF_002891405.2 Cryptotermes secundus
ATTATTATTATTATTATTATTATTATTATTATTATTATTATTATTATTATTATTATTATATAGACTGTAGTATTTTGCATTTTGTTGTTTAACCATTTTTATGTTTCTTTATGTACTTGTGCTAACTTTGTAATTGGCCTCTGTGCTGTTAAGTTTGCACGCAAATAAACATGAATTGAATTGAATTATTAATATTATTTTCTGGTTCTTGCTGGCATGAAATATCACGTCAGTCTAGGAAGAGCTGAAAACCAAATGACTACTTTTAAAGTACTAACAACTTTCAATAAAATGTTTATTTTACTTCTAATCACAGATTAACTATTCAAAACGAATTTTCCTGTGGTATATCGGTATATATCAACCAAAATTTTACTTTCAGCCACATTTACTTTTCAAAGTCTAGAACTGTCCACTTCTTCCCTTTAGTCACGACACGAGCATGTATGCAAGTCTCCACAAAAAGCATTTCCTCACTTTGGCCTGAGGCTGCATGAAACTCTCTCCTTCATGTCTGCAGCACTCCCTACACACAGTACTACTTCAGAGTAAGCGCGGTCTTTGAAACTACACACCCAGTTATGAGGGTGAAACTTCATCTCATATCATATTCAGCGCCTTCACTTCTAAGTGTTTCATCATGCAACCAAAACTTCAGTAAGACTTGCGTAATGCAGGCACCGTCTAAACGGAGCAGCTGTGTAATTTGATATACTTTGTTCGGAATAGGTTAATAGATAATAGCTTCTTTACCAGAGGGCATTGCTAATCCGGAAATATATAATGAATAATACAATTCTAAATAAGAACATAAACTATGTAATATTTGAGGCTTTCACGGCGGTGACTATGAAGAAAGCAGTCTTCTGGGATTTGGCACCGTGTATATGTGGTGTTAACCGACGTTTCGGAGNCTGATGAAGTTCACTGATGTTTAAACGCCTGTCAGCACGAAAGTTGTCATCAATTTTTTGGATGATTTCATCAGTGACAACGGATGGCCTTCATCATGAACATCCCTTCTTCCTGCTTCAAATTCACGACACCATTTTGCCACATTTTGCCTGTTCATAACATCTTCGCCATAAACAGAAACAATTTGGCGATGAATTTCAGCAGCAGTATCTCCTTCCGCGTGGATAAATCGAATTACTGCACGAACCTCACACTTGGCGGGATTCTGAATAGTTACGGCCGTTTTAAACACACACTGCGAGCACAACGTTGCCGTGAGTGTGGCCGGAGAACCCTGCCCTGTCATACGGTTCCTATCTCACACGGCAGCATTGCCATTTCTAAAAAAAGTCTCTTGCATTTTTTACTGGACTTGTATGTTTACTTTCTGAATATCCCTCGTATAGCATTAATATGCATGTACAGATTGTGACAATATAAAAATATTTGAACCTATGGGAAAGGAAATAAATTGAAGCTGGAAAAAGAAATTACATTATTACATTATGAGAGGCTTCACAGTTTGCACTCTCCGCCAAATACAAGTCTCAATACAATATATTTGGTATTTTCATGTGTTATGTTCTCGTAGTCATGAATATTCATTGGAAATTCAAGCGTATAAATGATTGGTAATTTTTTTTGATGGGATGAACCGCTACTAAGAGGGACTTTGACACTTGGAATATTTTTAAACTGAGAACAAGGTACACAAAATATTGTCACGTGCTGAGTGTATAACGAGACAAATAACTTCACGCCGTATTTGATATAGAGAATTTTATTTTATAGCTGTTGACTCACGTCGCATAGCTACCAGGACGCTGGGACTCGGCTAACTTCGGCTCCGCTCGGCTCACTTCGGCTTCGATCGGCGCGTCAGCTCCGGGGGGTCCAGCTAGCGCGACACGTCACAATATGTACAAAAGTATGCAGTCTACACAAAGATATTCTGTATTTAAAACAAAGTAGACACTGTCGTATCAACATTTGTTTTTATTGATGCTACATGTTTCTACCCTTATACTGGGTCATCATCAGGCGTACAATGCTACAAGACTCAGTTGTTGAATTGCCTCTAACAATTTGCATCTAATTCTTCAATAAGGAGCGGTTTTGTATACTTGAGTGTTTTCAAATGCATAAATTTAGTCTGAGAAAGTTGCTTGGTCGAACACAAGGCATGTCCTTACGATAAAATTTTTATCAAGTAATTTAACTTCTTTGCATATGCGTAGTTTGGACAAAGCTTTCGAGGTTTCGGCATAATACGAGACATGCAGTCCTCATTTCTCCTTCTTATTTACATGTCCTGCCGGCCACAACTTCCTTGCCGTGATAACTCAAGTAGCATCCGTGAAGAACAAACATTTTTAAGGTCCTTATTATATACAGTCATTTCTGTGGTAGAGTCAACGGATAAATCATCAAATAAATGACCGTATAAGCCAGAAATACGGCGATGCCTTATTTTTACAATGAGAAAATGCGAAGAAGTTTAATTTCTTACAAAATTGAATATGTCATTTAGTTCTTGGGGTTGCAAGCCAAAAGAAGTAAAAACTACAACATTAAGTAATAACAAAATCTAAAAATTTAATACTTTTCCTACGAAGCAGGGCTTTTAAAGACCCTCGTCTTACAATCGGGTTAATTCGGTGTGCATATGCCTCGATGTTTGTACCAAATAAAGGATTCTTGGGTGTGTGGTTGTATTATACAGTATAAGTGACATTGTTAATATGGCGTGTATACAACTTGTATATTCACCTCATTAACAATGCCATTTATGTAGAAGAAGACGGGACAACTGAGTCGGTATAATGACTATACTATGGGGCAGACGGCTGAGGAACCAAAGTTCGATTCCTGGGAGAGCCAAGAGATTTATCTCTTCTCCACAGCGACCAAACAAACCCTGGAGCCCACTGAGCCTCATACTGCCCCAGGGACTAAGCGGGGAATGATACTGCCCGCTCAACTTTATCTAGTGCCGAGGTTAAGATTACATACAGACGTACCTCCACTTTCCCATACGCCTTCTCGGCGTGGTGCGTAACTAGCGCAGGGACAGCCTTGACGTTTTTTACTTTACACGAAAGAACGCCTATAGTACATATAGTATTTGATCTGTGTTGAAAAATCTACAAATTATGGTTTTTAAAGAGAACACTGCCGGTCACGGTAGCCGAGCGGTCTAAGGCATGTACTGTCTTCGCTCGCTTGGAAACCGGGATCGTGTGTTCGAATCCCATTCAGGGCATGGATGTTTAGTTTGTGTGCGTGTGTTTTCCTATGTTTGTGTACAGGTAGAGGCCTTGTGACGAGCTGATCACACGCCCAAGGAGTCCTACCGAATGTGTAAGATCTAGAATAACCGAAGTGAACGGAGAAGTTCATGGAGGTAGGCCTAGGCCCACTGGGGCTGTAGTGCCAAGAAGAAGAAGAAGAAAAAGAGAACACTTCTAATATAAATTATTAAATATATGTTACTGTACTGTATTTGTGTCCCAATAATATGTAAGTTAATATATATTTGTGGATTGTGAATACATTCGTCTGTTCCTTTTTATGAATTTGAACTTGAATATATTTTCATAATTCGGTCTTGTCGTTGTCATAAACTGCCTTTTCTTCCTACTCACCCGAATTGTGTTCCATTGCGCATTTCCGATCAACCAAGAGAGGATACGAACACTTCTATGAGTAGCAAAGCTTCATCAAGGAAATTCCGTTACACGGAGCAATGTCAGTGTAGATGCCAAGGGACCCAACCTCTTTCCGTGGGGAGTGAAAGTTACCATCTGCGCATTTGCCCAAAATGTGGAGCGGTTTATGGGGGGTGTGGGGAAGGGGTAGGGGTATCCGAGACGGTACGGTGTTGAGAAATGCGAACACCTCGTCACCCTCCCCCTTATCCTCTCATCCCTCAGACGGTATATTTTACAATAAATTTTTCTTGAGCGGCAAAAAGAGACGGAACAGATTATCGAATAAAATTTAATTTAAATGTGTACATTGAGCAGTCAGGAAATATTCAGAGGATGAATGTAATTACACAAGGAAGAGCTTCCGATTTTGCAGTCTTCACGGCATATCATTGGGTTGAAGAACTGCGGAAGGGTGAGAAGGGGGGCACATGAACCACGAAGAGGAAGACAAAAATGTACACAACAATTTGGTTGGATGATAGTGGGGCAGACCACGTGACATTCTTAGGCTTAGCAAGAAACGTAATACCTAACCAACTAACTAACTAACTAACTAACTGCATGGAGCTGAACCCTTCTTCAGAATCCGCTGGTCTCTCAGACACTCAAGAATTTACCAAAATTTTATGAAATCCGAAGGTTCATTACCGTGTTCACATGAGTCTTCCACTAGTCCCTAACCTGAGCCAGATCAATCCAGTCTATACCACCTCATCCTATCTCTCTAAGATCCATTTCAATATTATTCTTCCACTTAAGTCTAGGTCTTCCTAATAGTCTCTTTCCTTCTGGCTTTTCTACCGAAATACTATATGCATTCCTGTTCTCCGTCCAAGCGTGCTACATGTCCTGCCCATCTCATCTTTCTTGACGTGAACATTCTAATTATACTTGGAAAAGATTACAAGTTATGAAGCTTTTCATTATGCAGTTTCTCCAAACTCCTGTCACTTCATCTCTCTTCGGTCTAAATATTCTCCTCAGCGCCCTGTTCTCAAACAGGATGTTAAAAATATTGGACACGAGGACAAAGACTGAATTCACAGGGCTCAGGACAAAGTCTGTTGGCAAGATCTTGTGGTCACACTATCCAGATTTCAGGTTACATATAAGCACGGTGGGGGGTGGGCAAACTTCGTGATTTTCTCTTTCTCTTGAAGATTTATATTCCATGTAATTGTAAAGATTATAATATGGTTAGTATGTACTTTCAAATATAATCCTATAAATATTTAAATCTAGAAATAATTTCGAAACTTAATCTGTTTCCACTGTTATGTAATGATTTGCAACTCCTTCAAATATGAGACATTGAATAGTATGTTTATTTTGTGAATAATGAATTTCGAATGGTCTTGAAGCAAAATGCCATGTTATGTTTAAGCGTTATTTTATCACTTGCACCTCGAAACTTAAGAAAACTACAAAAACGCCCTAATAATGACAGTCTGTCTCCTGACAGATGTTGTAATCCGAGACCTGCCGAATAGGAACACAGAACGTTGTCATACTATTACAATGCCGTAGAGCCAACGTTCTTTTAGAACATAATCAACAAACCCGCAACTGTTTTACAGTAATAAAAATCTTATCTTTGGCCCCAGATGGGGACCTAACACCAAGAAAAACTGACCGAGTGGCCGTCGGGAGTAAACTAACTTCGATTTTGAGTTGCAGGGATGGAGCGACCTAACTAGTGAGACACAAATGAGCGAGGATAGGCGCCGTTGAACACGGAATCTGAGGCATCTACATTGTTGGGAGCCGTCACCTAGTAATGGCTAGTGAAGATAAAATGATAAGACTTAGTGCATGCTGTAGTGATAAGTAGAGTACTTGTATTAACTAGAGTGTTATAATTACTTGTAGTTACACATTATAAGCCTTCAACAAACCCACTTACCAATTCAAACCCAGAGTATAGTCAATAAATGCATCAATAATTTTATTTTATAGCGTGTATTAAATTTGTTGTCAGGCCAGAGTAGAAGTAGAGCAGGCGATCAGTAGATGCATTACTTGTTTGAAATATAGCGAAACCGCTGTGAACGTACACACGCAATGTTTGTAAGGGGATCGTGTTTACTACACTGAGAGATACGGATGAGCGCGCTTTGATGTAGGCACTGGCTCGGTGGTCATAGCGCCTCCCTCTGTCGGTTCCACGCGATATGCCCGCAGGAGCCCTTACGGTGTTACGTAACTCGACACTCGAGTGCAAAACCTCACGACACGTGTAAACTTGGCTCATGTTAATGTTGAAAGAGAGAATTTAAGAAATTAATTTATACTTAAATATTTTCCTATAATTTAACAGCAAACGGAATGTAGGTAGCATCTCTCAGTTAATCAAGAAATTATCCGCCTTTTATGCTAACTAAATTTTATTTACCTTGTGTAAAGTAATCCGCAAATGGAACTTATCGTAATCAAGATTAATTCAGTCAATTTTCACGCTTGCAATATCTGTAAGATTCATTTTAATATCATCATCCAATCTGCGATAGGCTTGCAAAATTATATCTTTCGCTCTAGGTTTCAAATTATGATTTTATAGGCATATCTGACGTCATCATTCGTGCTACACGACTTGATCCCATTTCATCCTCCTTTACTTGATCGTTCTAATAATGTTCCATGAAGACCACAAGAATAGCTGCTGACATTATGTAACCTATGCGACTCACATTGTCACGTGTTTGAGTGACTCACGACAGGGTTTCGGATAATTGGATCTATTGACCACTTAGGCTTCGTAACTACAAGCAATTACGACAGTCTCACTGAGTTACATACCCCAAAATCATTGCCACTACAACACACATAATATATTCTCAGTCTTCACTAGTCGTTTCCTGGTAACGGGTTTTAACACTGTCTGCTTACATCCTTATCATCTGGTACACACCCCACAACTCCTCTAAGTCAAAGTCAAAGTCAAAATTACTTTAAGGCTGGAGGTTTACCACCAATCAGTTCTATTGTGCGCCAAGCCCCTTGAGGCTGATAGGAGATTATTTTCAACTGAATCCTTGCGGTCATAGTCCTTATGTAATATCCTCTTTGACGAGAAGCTGAGTTTGTCTTTTAATGAATATATTTGGCCTTTCGTCAAGTGCAAATTTTGAACATGTAGCTTATTATTGAATTGTTTTCAGCATATCCGCCAATTCTAGTGAAAATTCTAGAGCTCTCTTTCTAAACTCCATTATTGAACCATACTTAAAACAGCAACAGAAAAGCTATTTCTATATTCTTTCAGTCTCTGTGCTCGGCAGAGTGAAGTTCAAGTAGACAGCTAAAGAGAAATGTTGACTTTTCCACGGACATTTACCCGGTAATATGTGGCATGTTACGGTTACGAAACCCTGTGAGAATTTGCTTTGGTGTCATGGGAAATCATGCTCTTTCATCTCGTTCTCTATATCATTTCATCTGTCAAAAAGACGAGACTTATTTTTACATATGTGTACCGTTAGCTGAAATATTCCCAGAAGATTGGCATATTCGACTTTTTGGACGAGAATATTGAGGTCATGCCGCGAGGAAGATAATGCCACTTCAAGAAGACTCAAAACAGCTGGAAATAATTATTATATTTACTCGTAAAGAAAGTTTAGAAATATTTATTTGGGCGTCTTGTTTGCTCAGTTCAATGCAATCCTCTACAATTAAACCGTACTTTAGTGTCTTATACGATTGATGTTTGTACGTAACTTCGTATAGATTATTTACTAGCCCATTCAAACACTAGGATCATCGGTTCGAATCCGTCCCGAAACATGGATATATCCTTACGTTTGTCCTGTGTAGATGGCGGCCTTGAGAAGGGCAGATCGCCGTCCAAAGATTCCTATAGACTCTCTACAAGATTCATAACATCAGAATTCATTCTGAGTAGAGACAATCCAGAGAACCAAGCCCGTCAAGGTAGAGGAAGCAATCCTTATAGATGATACACAATATTATGTCATTTTTCTTGCTACACTTTTGGCCTAAAAATGTTCATTATCACGTCATACATATGTATATTTGAACGAGACTGCTCCTAGCATCTGCATGTTAGTTAAAGTATGCTCCTGGGCTTCTTGTTTCCACCAATATAATCTTTCTTTTCTATTAAACCTTGCTTAAAGTAAGCAAACGTCACTAAAACACTGTAAGTTACATATTATTAAAAATTATATGCAATTACAAATCCTCTATATGTAATAATAATGGACTCATCATTAATTTCCTTATTTCCGGGGTATCATGTTGCACGGTGTCCAATGCACATACGGAGCATACAGAACTTGTATTTCTGCAGTTTGGTTAAGGGAATATGTTTATACTTGAAGATTTCGTATTAAGACAAAGCCATCCCTGTACCAGGCCATGAAGGCCCATAGGGTTGTGAGACGTTGAGGGTCCGACCAGGAAAAGGAGTCGGCCGATAGAAAAGCCTGGCGGGAAGAGATGGCCGCCTGGCGAGAAAAGATTGTCGCAGAAACTGAAGCCACCCGAGCAGAAACAAGAGCCATCCAAGAAAGGACGGCCGCCATGCGAGAGAAGAGGTTGCAAGCCAATATGGATGCCTGGCAGAAAGAGACGACAGCCTGCCAAGA
>NW_019720561.1:1230295-1238513 GCF_002891405.2 Cryptotermes secundus
CCGCAAACGAACTATACCAACCGAACAACCGCCTCTTCTAGGTGAAATTAGTGCAACCGCCTCTGTGGTCTAGCGATCAGAGTTCCTGGCTAGAGATCCAGAGGCCCGGGTTCGATTCCCTGCACTACCAGATTTTCTGACAAGTATATGGTCTGGAACGGGGTTCACTCAGCCTCGTGAGGATAACTGAGGAGCTAATTCAAGGAAATAGCGGTTACGGTCTAGAAAACCAAGATTGACGGTTGTGGTGATCCGTTGTGCTGACCAGGTGACAGCCTCTATCCGCAAAAGTTCGCGATTTCATATTAGTTTTCTTTTATTCATAATTGGCTGGGCGGCCTTCGTATTACTTACATACTTACTCATGGAGCTGAGTCCTTCTTGAGGATCCGCCAATTCTGCAGCTACTCAAGGGTTTACCAGCATTTTATGCAACCCGAAAATTCATTACCGTTTTCACAAGAGCCCTCCACTGATCATACGCCTCGGTCTTTCCAGTGGTCTCTTTCCTTCTGGCTTTCCCACCAATATCCTATATGAATTCCTCCTTTCTCCATTCGTACTACATGCCCTGTCCACCTCATCCTCCTTGACTTGATCATTGATTTCGTATTAAGCAATGCAAAAATTAAAATCACAGTTCTGGAGGATATGTGTAAGAAGTGTCCTAGAGACGCAAGCGCAGAAAGGATCAGGACGAGGAAGAAATTGGGAACAAAGAGTTGAACCCAGAACCCAAGTGAACGCGGTATCTACAGCGCGGCTTCAGTACGCGCTAACCATGCTATTGCTATCCCTTCCTGTCATTTTATGGGAACCGATGTTTTATTGCCTTGCTCACAAGAGCACGTTACTCTTCGCCTATACTGAGCTTACGTGAATTCAGTCTATAAACTCGCCCCGAATTCCTTTTATATCCATTCTAATATTATCGTCCCATATACGTCCAAAATTAATGGTGACCTCTTTCTTTCAAATTTTCGTACCAAAATTCTGTATGCGATTCTCCTCTCCTGTATATTTACATACCCTACCCATCTCATCGTCTTGGATTTAGTTCTTCTAATAACATTTGGCGAGCACTACAAATTATGCTAATTTTTTCCAGTCACCTTTTAATTTATCACTCTTACTTCGAAGTACCCTTCTAACCATCCTGCTCTCAGATACAGCCGGTATAAGCTTTCGTTAACCTGAGAGACAAAGTTCCATATCCACTCAAAATCGCAGAAAAAATAAAAATTTGTCGTATTTATTCGCAAGTTTTTAGAGAAAAGTAGGATGACAAAAGATTCACAGCTTCCCCAAATTCGAATCTGCCCTTAATTTCTTTCATGAACAAAATTTCGACCTGTTAACACTGTAAATATCTGATTTTGTCACACTTTCAAATGATCTATTGTCTACATGTATGTTAAGATTTCATTCATCGTGGTGACGAGATATCAATTTACACTTGTTCTCTCTTTCTTAAGTTCTAGACCAGCTTCCTTTTTGTGGTCTACAACAGATTCTGTGGTTTCCCTATGTTATTCTTGTTGTCCACCAATAATTTAGCCTCAGCACTAATCAGAAATGAATGCATCGACCACATTTTTAATCCTTACTATTTTCCTAGTGGCGGACTTCAAAGTAAAATTTAAAAGTAGTGACGATAAAACATCTCCTTTTATCACAGTCAACTCCTCTGGAAGATCTGAAATGAAGTATAAAGAATGCCATGTCCTGCATACCAAGATGTGGTCCATTTGATTGCGCGCGCAGGATATTTTCCTTGCTTATACCACGATGATAAGACGCTTGCTAATTAAAATCCACTGTCTTACTCATTATTTGCACTTACGAGTACTGTATTTATGTATACTCCAAGCATTCTGTCATCTTGAGCGAAACGAGAATGCGACGAACACGTGTTACACCACTTCGCTATCTGGAAGCCACAGACGCATCCGGCAGTGTTGCGAGTCAGCAAAAAATCACGCATGCGCATCAAAGTCCCTTCTACCACTACGCTCAGTTTCCCCAACCCCTTTGGCCATTACTTACAGCGGCAAAAAATAAAGTCAGATACTTTTTGGACATACGGTACAAGTAATTGTTCTGGTTTGAAATGTACTGAACACGGTCATTTCTCTGAGGTATTTGAGTTACTGCGCCGTGCAATTTGTAGGTGGTTACCAATGTTCTTCAGAAGGAACCTACAGCCTTCTTATTTCGCCACGTAAACGGAGTCAGCAGTATTATCACGAACTTCAACATCCAGCTTAAGGCAATACAGTCATTATCCACAAGGCTATAATGTTAATTACCTGCTTCTAAAACCTCAGATTTCTTCACGTTAAGATGCATTTCACTTTAAAGGAATATACTATAGCATTTAGGCCAATTTTCAATTGAAAACAGACCACTCTATAACCATTACTGTCCTTTTGTATTATACAATATACTGTATACTATACAATATACTGTATACTATACAATATACAATACTATACAATATACTATACAATACTATATGTATATGTACTATACAATATACTGTATACTATACAATATACAATACTATACAATATACTATACAATACTATATGTATATGTACTATACAATATACTGTATACTATACAATATACAATACTATACTTTTGCATTATACAAAAGATAAGACTCATGATATAGCCACCAATTTTACACCCGTGGATACGATTGAGTTAAATGTACAAGTTGTAAATACAAGAAGATCTATACTCACGATTCGTGTAGCACAGAGTCCAGAGGCCAGACACGGTGTACTTTGACAAGTAATCCCTTTCCCCGGTTCCGTTGTAATTAGGGTTGTTCATTTTCTCCTCGGTGTGAAGCCACTGGTTAGTCGTCATGGCTATACACACGATGACAAGTGAAATGGTGGCAGCGAGTGGGGTTAATATCCACAGACACGTTATAGCCACGTCCAGGTGAGGGTTGTGGGGGTGGTTAGTAGTGGCAGCAGGGGGTGCAGGGGGGCTTGAACCCCGGGGCATAATGCCGGTACACCACTTTATTAGCAGTTATTTTGTTGGAGATGCTTCCTTCTGGAGAAAGCCACCACAAATATAACCACAGGAAACGTCTATTTGTATATGAAAGATTCATGACCCAACATTACCACAGACACTGGCGATTCGCTAATTTTCGTAGTAGTTATTCACTCATTCACAAGAATCCTGAGTTCACAGTTACTTTCTCTAAATTCAGTCACTGACTTCAGATGTGTCTGGAT
Source organism: Cryptotermes secundus (assembly GCF_002891405.2). NCBI lineage: Eukaryota > Metazoa > Arthropoda > Insecta > Blattodea > Kalotermitidae > Cryptotermes > Cryptotermes secundus. The sequence goes on from NW_019720561.1 coordinate 1,233,556, forward strand.
AAGAAGTAATTGGAATGTAGAAACATTGTCAGGTCTACCAACCTGACGACACAGTAGTTAACTATATGTCTTCGTAGGTTCTATCAGTCGAAGACAGTGAGAAAACATTTTTATCCGACACTTCCAAACATTCTGACAGGAACACTTAATGATGTGATATTCTTCACGCGGATTCCACGTACACTTCCATGCTGAACAATTATATTACAGATATGCATCATTCTTCACAATAAAATTCACTTGAGCCAATATTACACACGTATTAACGGAACTTCCATAAATTCTTAAGTGTTTGGTGGGAAGAGCTTCATTAATTTCCGAATGGTTCATGTTATTTATGTAATAATTCAGCGAACGCACATTATCGAATATAAGAACTCGCATGATAATTCAGTACATAAAAATTATCAGACTTCGATAAATGTATTTCCTGTGCCACATAAATTCTTCAAACTGACCCAATGCTTGCACCAGGGCCCAGTAATAATGCACTAGTGCAAAAGTAACATGACACAGAAATCTAAATCACTTCAACCGAACAGATAAATCCAACGTCATTATGATAAATACTGATATGTTTTTTTCAAATATAATTGCTCAAAGTAACTGGACTAGTCTTTGTGGAGCAGTAAGTTCAGGTGAGCATTTATTAATGAGCAGAGTGTGTTCCATATTTCTCCATTAACGTTTAAATTTTACTGAGAATTTCAAATTAGGAACAAGGATAACTGAAGCTTTCAAGAATTGAAGTTATCCACCATGAAAGATAAATTGTCTAACATATTTTTAAAGGTATACATTATTGGTTATGAATATATCTCCGTTTCCTGACGACGCGGAACTCCCATTTCCTCTGTTACGACAGAGTTATGCTCACGTGGCCAGTGGGAACCCAGAATGATTGATCTGGTTTGTGGCCACCTCTGTCTTTGTAACGATAGGACAGCAATGTAAACATTTGTTCGAGATCAAATTGTGGATCATTATGGAGCATGATCGTAGTAAAAGTGCGGGATCTCCGGAGTAGTTCAGGTCCGAAGAAATTCAGTGTCGACGGTGGCACCATCTGGAAAGAGAAAGAAAGGAGCATAAGTGATATTTTGTGATTAAAATTAATGTAAAATAAATCATTACTCAGGTCTGTAACAAATCCGGAGTCCATATAACTAACTGCATAAAGCAGAGGTCGGTTTCAGAAACCGACAGACGATTCCATGCTTAAATAATTTCCCGTCTTTTACGGAGCTCGAAGTTTCTCATGGGTCCTAACAATAGGTTGTACAGTGACAACAAAGATGATGAGACGATCATAAAAAAATAATTCAATTCAACTCTTTATTTATTTATGCACATATTCAACAGCCCAATATTTTTCCGCAATGGCTCTTCCAGACCATTCAGGACCCAGGTCTCTAATTCATTTCCGTATTCATTTTTCACAGAGGGTAGGACTCCTTGCACGAGTGATTAGCCAGTCACGAGACGGCTACCTAAACATAAGACAATACAAACACAACATAAACACATACACAACCCCAAAACATTCATATCTTGAGTGGGATTCGAACCCACGAACCCAGCGTCCTAGAGAGCGAAGACAGTTCATGCCTTAGACCGCGCGGCCACTGGGATCGGCATTCAACAGCTGAAATACCACCTAAAAATTAAGGAGGAGTGAAGACAGACAAAACACACATACACACAAGCAAAGGAGAATACATGGCTAAGATCATCGTTTGACAACCATAAATTTCATTAGTGAAATCACGCCAAACACGATGTTATGATATGAAATGTAATATACATAACTCCTAACTACAACTAATAAGTTAACAAATATAAATGACTCCTTCCAATGTGACCTGTAAGTTTTTTACTACATGAAAACTTAACACCCTTACATGTTTCGGTCTCTGTGGACCATCTTCAGAGGGCAAACATCACTACAAATAGGAAACCACCATCACATAAGTTGTACACAAAATATAACATTTCACAAACACAGCACAAACACAAAAACAGCACAGCAGCCACGAGCAAACCCTGGACGATATAAAGAACCTCCACAACAAGATAGCCAGGTGGCACAATATCTGCCCCATATAAGAGGGACGATGGGAGGACGAACACGAGCCTGCATGGTTTACGAATTTTAATTANAGTTTTCATGTAGTAAAAACTTACAGGTCACATTGGACGGAGTGATTTATGTTTGTACTTGTTAGTGTGACGGACCAGAATGAAACAAATAAAAAAAAGTTAATTTATAATAAGAAGCACAAATTATAAAACATGATCGGGAGAAGGACTTTTCGTACCGAGTACACCAACATACCTACAAAGAACATCAACAGCTGAAGAGACTCTGGCAAAAGGACAAATTTTACAAGGGGATAAGATATTGAACACACAGAGCGTTCTGCTATATGCAGAGCATGATACCGAATACGAAAAGTATCGGAAAGACAATACAGAGCCAAAGTAATGTCTACATTGCACTAAGCTGACAACTTCTTTTATGAATGTCTGTAACTTTAGCTGCACTAAAGCATAATCATGAGTGCATTACACTTGGGGGGAAAGACACTATTAAAATACTTACTTACTTACTTACTCATGGAGCTGATCCATTCTGGAGGAGCCGCCAAAACTGCAGCTACTCAAGAATTTCCCAGCATTTTATGGAACCCGAAAGTTTATTACCGTGGTCACAAGAGCCCTCCACTGGTTCCTATCCTCAGCCAGATCTATCCAATCCATACCATCCAATCCTATCTCTCTAAGATCCATTCTAATATTATCCACCGACCTACGCCTTGGACTTCCCTGTGCTCTCTTTCCTTCTGGCTTTCCCACCAATATCCTATACGCATTCCTCGTCTCCCCCATTCGTGCTACATGACCTGCCCACCTCATTCTCCTTGAATTGATCATTCTAATTATACTTGGAGAAGAGTACAAGTTATGAAGCTCCTCATTATGCAGTTTTCTCCAACCTCCTGTCACTTCATCTCTCTTCAGTCCAAATATTCTCCTCACCAAAGCGTTTAGATACTTATGTGCAGTGCTATACCAGGTAGGGTCTGACATGTTTTACTGGCGGTAGTTTAATTTCCTGTCGGCCTAAGCTGTAGTCTACTAGCTAATCATTAATTACGCAAAGAGCAAGACTAAGGACTTGAGGTTGAATCCGGCAGTACCCGGTCCACCAACTTTCTGTTCCTCGTATTATTAGGGCACTAATATAAACATCAAATAAAAGTAAAAATTCAAAGTTCATAATGGTAAGAAAAGATAAACTTATCCCTGTAACAATCAGTGGAGGCCCATATGTTTGTGAGACGTCGAGGCTTCCACATTTTCTAGACAATCGGCTCACAGATGACGCTAGGGTCTCTAAGGTTGTCAGTCAAATGCGCCTACCGCCCTCTACCTCCGGGAGTCTTCCTGGCACTCATTTCTGTTAGAGGCTGAGTAGAACCCAGGGTCATGGTGCGGCTGGAAAGATTAGGCAAATAGAAAAGAATTCAACGACAACATCGGGAACCGAACCAGCGACCCTCCGGCTTGTAGTATAGTACCACAACCAACTAAGCTTCCGCGTGCCCCGTATCAAGTAGTTACACGTCGCTGATAGGGAATCCAAGTTTTAGAAGCACTTATCGATAGTGAATTGCAGTTTATCGTTCCAGCAGTCTTATATTAATGTCACGTGTACAGAGTGATTCAAAATTAGTGTCAGGGTGTCCTTTTATTGGCCACAGAAACCTCGACAATAATTTACAATCACCCTCTATTACTTGTAGATGTATTGAAACATGTCACAACACGAATTTCATAGGTCAGGTTACAACGAATCATCACTTTTCATCGTCATCGTGACTTAGTCGTGTTAAACACATACGATTTTCTGTGCATGCCATTTACTACATTATCATCATCTGCATCATCATCATTACTGCCCGGTGATTCAGAGTAAAAACGGTATTTATTTTTAGTTAGGTTCTAGTTGCTTGCCAATCCCAGTGGCCGCGGGGTCTAAGAAATGAACCGTCTTCGCTCGCTCCAAAACTGGAATCGTTGGTTCGAATCCCACTCGAGGAATGAATGTCTGTGAGTTTGATCTCTATTTGTGTTGTTCTGTGTGTAGGTAGCAGCCTTGCTACGGGCTGATCACCCATTTAAAGGGTCGAACAAAGACTATATAGATTTTGAAACCAAAGAGCGTTCAAGGTCAACACGGACTGTAGAGCCTTAGATAGATAAATAGATGCGAATTGCTTACGCTTCAAAAAATTACTGGCACACTGTTATTCGAAGGTTATGTTATATTAAGTTTCTTCATGAACCGTCTGTACTCCACAGTGGCGCTCCACGCGGCTACCAAAGAAAGGAAATTGCTTCAGAAACCTGTTCAGAAGTTAGCAAATTCTTCTTTCGTCGTCTGTTTCCCTTTCCGCTGAACTTAGTTTTCTACAGAACTGTGTTTCAGCCGCTATTAATAAGACTTCGCTGGAAGAAAGTCCACCATATTTCAGGAAATAATGAACCTAACTTGAAAGCCAATCATATAATACTGCGTGCCCGCACTGATAAACCTGAGCTGCAATTAGAAGAAACAATTTCAGATGTTGGTGTTGATCATATTTCATGCCTCTGGAGGTTTCGCGGTCGTTTCCTTGACCTCCAGAATGTGTTTTATTAAAATGATTAATGCAAAAATTTATGAAAATTAAGTATGTACTTATTGTCGTCACAGCATCTGTGCTTTTGTTAAAGTGGAAAGGATGGTAACATAAATATAAATGTATAATAAATTTTGTCTTTGTGAAGCGGATCGTTTTTGTATTTATTCTGATCCACTATCAGTATTAATTTCGAAAACAGAGGACTGTGAATAAAGGATGCTTAGCAATGCACAATATAGACACACACAGCCGGTGACGGTAGCCGAGCGG
>NW_019720561.1:1239587-1269964 GCF_002891405.2 Cryptotermes secundus
TGACTAATGTACTTTGAATTAAAGAGAAGAAACACGAAAGTGACAACTACTATTCAACTCAAATGTCTTAAGTTATTTAGGCTTACTTCCTCGATTGACTGACAATAAGTTGTGTTGGTGACCACCTGTTGCAAAGTCTCCTCTCTGTTGGTTCCTATTTTCTTTCTTTTATTCATGAGCAAGCCTATCGTTACAGAAGTACATTTGTGGCTCACATAAATCCAGACAATTTGCTGGGCTGTCTTGACACCATTTGAATTAACATTAATTAATTATATCTCGTACAACCGTGTTGAAAGCGGCTTGAAGCTGCCATGATGACACTGGCTTACATAACTACAGTAGGTTCAGATAACATTCAAACTTCATTAAATCTTCATTTAATAGACCTGTACTGTTTTCTGCAAAACTCATGTTAATGAAATGATTTATACGCCTTAAACACATGTTAATTTTGGTTACTATGGCAATAACGAAAGGAGAGATTAGGAAGGAGCCATTTTTGGTCTTTATAATTACAACCGCGAAATGATTTAGTCACCTTCGACACTCCTACTTTATGTTTTGGCTGAGATATAAAGAGGACGTAAACCCGTGCAGTCTGACAGAAGTTTGCTGACGTTTTAAAGGAAGGCCTCATACAATTACGCCACCGCAGGCCTCATGGATGCTGTGTAATCCGTTGAAAGAAAGCCGACGTTTAGGAGTAGTTTCTCTGGGCAGTAACTATGAACGTTACATCCTTGAAGGGAGTTACCTTCATTATTTTATTACTTCACAGAGAAGATAATGTCAAAAATAATATATACTAATGTAAAATATAATATAAATATAAATAAATATAAAGCTAACACGTGTTCAAGGTGTAGACATCATTTCATTAACACGAGTTTTGCACAGAAGTGTAGAGATGTCTTAAACATAATATATATAATATAATATAAAGAAATATATAGTAATATAATGAATCAGCTTTTGTCACAGTCACTTAGATAATTATTGCAAGAGCACGAGGACAACAAAGTAGCATGACATATGTGTGGTAGTCATTTCTCAAAATGAAATGCAAAAATTTCGAACTTTAAATTCAGAAACTTAAGTTGAAGAGACAATACGGCGACAATTAATTATCACAATGTCTACGATTATGAAGAGATAATGCTAAAAATATGAGGACTGAAACTCGTACAACACAGCTCTGCACGAGAAGCCGAACAGCAATAATCCCACTGGATAATGACTATTGCAAAAGCGTCTATACGGGGTATGTTGGCACGGCTCCATGGCACCAGTCACCAGTTGGCCAACGCACGAACACACGAACAAGAAATCAATTTTGGCCCCTGCCAGGCTTCGAGAGCAGACGAACATGCAGTACAAGGTTGAACTTTCATGCTCAGAACAAGTCGCGAAGAGTCAGCTTTACAAATGCAGTTGACTGCATCATAGCTCAAGCGGTTAGTCGCTGGCTTCCCACCGCGGCGGCCCGTGTTCGATCCCTGGTCTGGTCAAGTGGGATTTGTGGTGGACAAAGTGGCGCTGGGGTAGGTTTTCTCCGAGTACTTCGGTTTCCCCTGCCAATCTTCATTTCACCAATTGCTCCAAAATCACCTCACCTATCATCTGGGGCTGGTACAATAGGCCAGAAGTGGCCGCAGTACAAGAGACTCAGTCCCACCCCACTAGCAATTAAAAATGCAGTTCAATCGCATGTTAAAATTTATTATGTTCAAAGTATCTAAGTTTCAGTCACGCAGTGCCAGCCATAAGTGTAGCATTCCGAAACTGTTCCAATAACAAATACAAACAGAAAATGTACAATGTTTCTTATAATAATACCACTACTCTTCTTCTGGGGGCACTCTGTAACGTAGTTCGTTGAGGCACTATGCTACAAGCCGGCAGGTCGCGGGATCGAATTCCGATGAAGTCACTGAATTTTTTTTTCAATTGACCTAATCCTTTCAGCCGCACTATGGCCCAGGGGTCGACTCAGCCTCTAACAGAAATGAGTACCGGGAATATTCTTGGGGGTAAAGGGTGGTCGGCGCGTAAGGCGGATAACCTTACCGCTATCTTTGAGCCGATTTTCTAGAAAATGTGGGAACCTCGACGTCTCACAACTCTATGGCCCTTCAAGGCCTGTTACAGGGACACCTTTACTTTACTTTTACTCTTCCTCTGTTTGCGCAAATAGTTTTACTGTTATTGAATTTTCGCTACAAACGCAATGTGTCAATCTATGGCTCTACAAGTCCTTTTGTCGGACCTTGACCGCTTTTTCAGTTTCTTAATCCTGCACACAATCCGTAGGACTCCTTGGACTTGGGATCAGCCCGTCGGAAGTCATTTACCTACACACAGAAGAACACAAAAACAGAATAAATGCACAGAGACATACGTGCCTTGAGTGGGATCTGAACCCACGATCTCGGCTTCCGAGCGAGCGAAGACAGTGCATGCCGCAGACAGCGCAGCCGCTGTGACCGCCAACGGAATATATAAATATTACAAAATTGCTTAAGGAAAATCTGAATAAGTAGAAATGGAATAAGCTGTGGGGTATCAATATCTGTACTAGAATACAGAGGGATTAATTACGAAGAGTTCTGTCTTATGGAATATAACGCCTAAGAGTCCGTTGGAAGTCAACGGACGTTTTGGAGAAATATGTCGCCTCCATTTTCAGGATTGAAGAAAAATCCAAACAAAAGGCTCCTCTTGCAAACCGCTTCACCCTAGTTTCTTGCTTCTCTTATTCTTCAACCCTGAAATTTGAGGCAATAGTTTTCTCCGAAACATCGGTTGACTTTCTAGAGACTACAAAGCGTTATGTCCCAGAAGACAAAACTCTTCACAATCGCCGCTGTGAGAACCTCAAATCCTACGGTTTACACATGGTTTTGTACTGTGTTATTAATATTTTAAAGACTAAATGGCCCTTATGCCCGTATTAGTACGGAAATTTCAGTTCTGCTTACGTTCTCACTTATTGAGGGGATATTCCTGCAGACCAGATCAGATCAGGTCAGATCAGATCAGAGAAAACAATGAACAGGCTTGTAACTTGGCTCCAGGACACTCTCACACCATGGCAAGAAAACGGAGCACAGAAGACCTGAAGCTATCACGGTGGCTGAAGTTGGTAAAATATTCTCGGGCTATCAGCCGCGTCAATTGGTTAAAAATTACAGAAGTTTCAGAGACCGCCCCTGTCCCCACCATCAGGGTCTAATGATCATACAATAAAATATTTCCTAAATTATACCCCGATGATGGCGACAGAGATGATACCTGAAACATCGGTAATTTTTAACCAATGGACGTGGCTGATAGCTAGAGAAAACTTTTTTTATCGGGAACATATGAAGACATCATCCTTGGTAAGTTAATTCTCCGTTTAAAGGATCCACATTTTAAAAATTCTGGACGATATTAACCTTAAAGGAAGCTATCTTCTGGGATGTGCGCAATGGAGCCTGGTACAAGCTTCACTGTCGTATCGGAGGAATGCATACCTTCATTTTCACAGTAGAAGAATACTCTGAAGAAGGAGGTAGCTCGTTCCTCCGAAACATCGGCAAACTTCTACAGACTTTATTGCACTACATTCCAGAAGACAGTTATCTCCATAGCTATCTCTGCGAGAACACAATATCTCATAAAGCCTGCCCAGTTATACAAATGTGCAGACGTTTTTCGGAGTCCTTGTAACACAGGCATATAAATCACTCACTCACTCATGGAGCTGAGCCCTTCTTGAGATGCTGCTACTTGTGCAGCCACTCAGAACTTCTCAGAATTTTGTGGAATCCGGTTCATTTTCGTGTTCACATGAGCCTTCTATTGGTCCCTATCCTGAGCCAGATCAATCCAATCAATATCATCCCATTCTATCTCTCTAAGATCAATTTTAATATTGTCAACCCACCTACGTCTTGCTCTTTCCTTCTTGTGTTTGGGACTCAGACCCAAGAAAAACTGCGCCGGAAAGGGCCAGCAGCATACATAAAAGACAGACCCGTCCTCTCGTCAAAGAGGGCCCCCCACAGAAACAACACTGTAACTGTCAAACAGTAATAAATATCCGGTCATGAGCTCCAGATGGGGCTCGACACCAAGAATTATTAACTGAATGACAGTCAGTCGCAATGTGACTTTGGTTTTGGCTAAGGAGCCAGTGTTCGGGGTATTCGGCAGAGCAGAAGTCAGTCAGTTGCGGGAAGAGGTATAACCGAACGCGTAATTAGAAGGTTTTACGCTTGATAGTCAGTGGCAATTTGTGATAACTGAGAAGGCGTTGGGAGTGTGTAATTCAGTGACACTTGTATAGCTTCCGTGTTGTACTGTAAATAAGTGAAGACTACTGAAGATAGCGTGAAGAGATTAGTGTGTAGGATTTGTAAACTGTGTAAACTCGTAACAGCATCATAATTAAAGGAAGTGTCGCGTAACTTCGAACAAAGCCAACAGTAACCTTGAATGCGCAGAAGAAAATTTCGAGTGGGTTCGAGGGTGTGAAAAGTGACAGGCGGCCATTATATACAAATAACTGGCAGCCTGTCACTTCTCACACCCTCGAACCCACCCCTTGTATGATATTTTTCTTCTGCGCATTCAAGGTTACTCTTGGTTTTGTTCGAAGTTACGTGACACTTGTAGGTTGTTAATAAAACCAATTAACCATCCATACGGCGTCTTCATTAGCCAAACACGTTACATAGGCATATGTATGTCCAAAACAGGAACAAACAAGTGGAGGTTTATGAACGAAAATTTTGAACTGTGGAGTAAACAGAAGTCTAGCTGCTGTTTATATCGCAAGTTCATGCTCTTGGGTGTCAATGGGTTTAGTTTCTCAGTCGCTACAGATCTGTAAGCTTTTGATGTCGAGCAGCAAACGTAAGAATATCTTTCTGTTTACCAGACAAACTTCAAACAGAGTCATGTGACGTGACAAAGCCTTCCTCTGGGCACATGTGTATGCCTTTATTGTTTGACTTGCTATGACGCACTGTCTCTTGTCTCAGACAGCTTTTATTCACAAAGCGTCACTTTGCATACATATAAATCAAGCGACAGCTTTTGTGCCTTCTCTACATGAAATACGTAACAGGAGAGTCATCTCTCTCCCCGCCTGGCCATATTATCCCGTGAACTCTGTCAGAATCTGGTATTTGGAAGAGGGGTTTAACTCAGAAAATTATTTACACGTTGCTCCTTACAATCCATTCTTAGGCAACACACATTGCAAGATGTAATACCTTTTGCCTGCCGCAATATTTCAGCATAAACTGCCAGAACAAAGAAATAAATTTACATCCGTAATAAATGAATATTTTGACCACAGAGGGATCCAATTTCACATAAAAAACACCTTAAAAATATGTACATTTCCACCGTTATTTCAGGAATAATTATCTGAGTCTCTAAAAAGTTTGTTTGTGTATATCCTTACATTTTTTAGTAATATGAACCACCTTCATAAAATGGAATATGAAGAATATGAGATCAAAGAGAAATATGTAAGTTGCGGAATGGTATGAGGTGATAATTTTGTCACTTAATATGCGTGACTATAGACGGGGTTTTGATTGATGAATAAATGTATTGACCACTTACAGGTCGTAATTACAAATAACTATAAAACCATCCCTATTTCAATACATTACAATTCAGTATAGTAAACAGTCTAGTGTTTTCAGTCTGTTATTAGACGTTTCCTAGTAACGGCTCCAACAAGTGCTATTTCTCTTTCTCCCGCTCAAGTCCTCTCCTCACAGACTTCTGTACAGAACTGATCTAAGCTCTAACCTTGTCCTGCTTATAACCTCTCGACAATGACCACATAGAAAATACAGCTTTCTCATTGTTGTTCAACTGTTGCATTATTAGGAATCTTCTGCCTAGCAACGGGAGTTGTTCCGTTGTTTGTTTCGTGGGAACGTGTTTACCGAGTTGTTACCCAGAAGTAACCCTGGAATATCCGGCGATCTCGCGGTCGTTGCATAGTAACGGCTCTATACGCTATAATATTTAAATAGACTTTAGAGGAACGAAAAGATAGTACGGACGTGAACAATAATGAAGTGACCCTAGTTCTGATGGAGTGTAGAATACGTGAAGCCTCGCCTCAATATTCCATACATCTTTCAGTGTTTATTAATTCTTAGAAATTTTAGAGATTTTCTGAATTGAAGAGCATGTATAATTGGAAAGACACGCGAAACAGTATTAAGTACACATCAACTTAGTGTCTGGCGATCGAGGGTTGCTTGAACGAACGATCCCACTATTCGGCGGGGAGGCTGAGGAAAATCTTGAAAAACTTGGGTCACTATAGCATATAAGTTGGCAGAGGTTGGAAATAAGTGCATTCCGAGGCTAAAATGTATATTTCTGTGTATTTTAATTTGGAAGAAGGACAAATTTTCTCTTTCCGTGAAGTAAACACCAATCTATATCACGCAATTACATTAATACCACTTCATAACTCCAAAACATTATTATATCTAAGTACAAAAAACAATAGTTTACACAGTGCAGGTAACGTAGGTTACAAATTCATCCCTCTCACAATCGAATTACATACGTTTAGCCAACATTCAATGACATAATAAGTGGGTTTTGCATATTGCATGCAAGCTCCTGTTCAGATTTCTATGACGTACTATTTATAGTTATGTGCTGCATCCATTTGAATTCTATTACATTTTCAGTTTCATGCAACAGGCAATTCTAACGAGATTACAAACAACGCACGACTGTGTAGCAGGCTTGGTTTAAAAAATTCAGAGTACAAAAAGCCACTTTATTAGCTGGTTAAACTGATTCAACAGGTAACACGAGGAATTCTAGAGACCCTCCTTCCTAAATAGCTCATCAAGAACCTGCAATTTATAGCCTGAAACGACGAGAGACTCAGTCTGTAGGAACAGTTCAGTGGAGTGCAGAGAAGTAGATATATGCTGGAACTTGAGACTGGCTCTTGTATAAAACGCTCTTCAGGAAGTAACTACTTTTCGTTTCATTGCTCTAACTTTAAGAATATTACAGTAACAAAATAGCTCGCTCTGGAGAGGCAGAGGCGAAACGAACATAAGAATATAATTATCACTTTCAGAGTTTTCATATACTCGACGTTAATGGCTTAAATATCTGTAACATAAAGTAAATATCACGCAAGGGAGAAAGAAGAACCGACAACAAGAAATTAAAATTACATTCACAACTATATTAAAAATGTAATTCTTATCTTCTGGGATATAAAGCATTGTAGCATTTTCAAACTCAATAGATGTTCCGGAAATCTTCAGGCCGAAAAAGAAGCCAAGCACTGCTTGTTAACTGATTCATGTTGGTCTCTTTTTTGTGTTAGTTTTCGATAATGAAGCTGGCGGTGATATGTTCCTCCGAAACTTCGATTGATTTTCAGCGGATTAGACGGCGTTATAACTCAGAAGACAGGACTCTTCATAGCAACCGCTGTAAGTGCCTCAGTTCCTACACGGCGCTATAACTCAGAAGATAGGACTCTTCATAACAACCGCTGTAAGTGCCTCAGCTCCTACACGGCGCTATAAGTCAGAAGACAGGACTCTTCATAGCAACCGCTGTGAGTGCTTCAGATCCTACACGGCGCTATATCCCAGAAGACAGGACTCTTCATAGCAACCGCTGTAAGTAGCTCAGATCCTACACGGCGTTATAACTCAGAAGATAGGACTCTTCATAGCAACCGCTGTAAGTAGCTCAGATCCTACACGGCGTTATAACTCAGAAGATAGGACTCTTCATAGCAACCGCTGTAAGTAGCTCAGATCCTACACGGCGTTATAACTCAGAAGATAGGACTCTTCATAGCAACCGCTGTGAGTGCCTCAGATCCTACACGGCTCTATAACTCAGAAGATAGAACTCTTAATAGCAACCTCTGTAAGTGCCTCAGATCCTACACGGAGCTATATCCCAGAAGACAGGACTCTTCATAGCAACCGCTGTAAGTGCCTCAGTTCCTACACGGCGCTATAACTCAGAAGATAGGACTCTTCATAACAACCGCTGTAAGTGCCTCAGCTCCTACACGGCGCTATAAGTCAGAAGACAGGACTCTTCATAGCAACCGCTGTGAGTGCTTCAGATCCTACACGGCGCTATATCCCAGAAGACAGGACTCTTCATAGCAACCGCTGTAAGTGCCTCAGATCCTACGAACTGACGATAAATTTTGGATTCAGTACCTGTTTTTGAAGTTTACTGATACATTAGAGAGATAAACATATTAATTGGTGGAATTTCCGATACTTCGACACTTCGAGAAAATACTATGGAATCCTTTATATTAATAGTTCAACTACTTAACCATAATAATATTACACTGTGTTTTTAAAAATTCTGTGAGAATTGTAGTGACCATTAAAGCATAACGCTTAAAGTTTCACCTAACACAAATGCGGTTTCGAATCTGATGGGACAAATCCATTACCGTCAGTCAGAATTTGTCATCTGGCTGTTCCCTTTTCATTCATTCATCGATTGTTCTACAGCCTTTTCTTAGTTCCTGACCTCTCCTTCAGTTTCATAATCATTTTTACGTATACGTTAGGACAACTTGGAAGAGTGATCAGCCCGTCCCAAGGCCGCTACCTACACACAGGACAACAAAACACAGAATAAACGTAAACACATACATCCATGCATTGCGTAGGATTCCAATCCACGATCCCAGTGTTCGATCGGGCGTAGACGGTTCATGCCTTAGATCGCGCAGTCACTGTGATCTGCCTGCTGGTCCCTTACCCCCCCCCCCAATACTAGTAATTCATAACTCACTTTGGTACTACGATGATTGGCTAATTTATTCTGGAGTAATTTAGTCAAAACAGACAGGGTAAGGATGAGTGGGAAAATATTTGGACGAAGGTGACGTAGGTGTATTTGGATCAGTGTGGCAGCCTGGCCAAAATTCAAACCACGTACGAGTAGGGCCGCGCCATAGCTCAAGCGGTTAGTCGCTGGCTTCCCACAGCGGCGGCCCGGGTTCGATCTCGGGGCCTGGTAAAGTGGGATTTGTGGTGGACAAAGTGGTGCTGGGGCAGGTTTTCTCCGAGTACTTCGGTTTCCCCTGCCAATCTTCATTCCACCAATTGCTCCACAATCACCCCTGCCTATCATCTGGGGCTGGTACAATAGGCCATAAGTGGCCTCAGTACAAGGGACTTAGTCCCACCCCACTAGCAAAAAAAAAATACGAGTATATGAAGAACAGAAGAGTGGAAAAGGCCGGTCACGGTAGCCGAGCGGTCTAAGGCATGTACTCTCTTCATTCGCTTGGAAACCGGGATCATGGGTTCGAATCCCACTCAGGGTATGGATGTTTAGTTTGTGTGTGTGCGTTTTTCTGTGTTTGTGTACAGGTAGAGGCCTTGCGACGAGCTGATCACCCGCCCAAGGGGTCCTACCGTATGTGTAAGATCTAGAAAAACCGAAGTGAACGGAGAAGTTCATGGAGGTAGGCCTAGGCCCACTGGGGCTGTAGTGCCAAGAAAAAAAAGAGTGGAAAAGATTAATTGAATTCGGGTAATATCACAACTGGCTTAGGATCGAATCCAAAACTGAATTGTGACCTGGGTAGAGAGTGATTCTTAATTTACATAACCCCATTATATACAATTAGGATATTTTAGACCCCTAACCGTTTAAACCACAGTGGCAACTCTACTTAACTACTTGCTCTGACAGTTGAACTTCTCTGCTTTTAACTCACAGAGTGTATTTATGGGTTTATTACGAATATCAGAATAAACACAGTGCACAGAGATTACTACAAACGATTTTGGTGATGAGTAATTAGTGTATTTTGGAAAAGGTTATATATATATATATGAAACTACTTTAAAACGCAAGAAAAATAATTAAGTTTACATTGGTGACACTGACTGTAATATATCAGCTGCGAGTGGCGCTCCGATCACCACCAAACGAAAATGGCGTCTCAAGTGCAAACAAAAGGATGATGTTTCTGAAAAGTTCTGAGCCGTAGGTTCCCGAGCATTACTGCATACGACTACCACTTATGGGGATATGTGAGAGACCAGGTATACCAACCTCTGAAACCATAGTTCCTTCGAGAACTACGACAGCGAATTTCGCAGACCATGACTAACGTCAATGGGTCAGTTGCGGCGTATATGGGAAGAGTTAGCACACCGCTTTGACGTTTGAAAATTAATTAATGTTGCATATATTGAACACATCTGAAAAACTTCATAAGTTCCCAGGCTCTTTTCAGGTTGTTTCATGTTTGTATCTAATTTTTTTTTCGAAAATATGATAATTTCTTCTCGGCCAAAACATTTTCAGGAACCCTATACTATTCTAAACAACATTTAAGAGCGTTTACGGAATGCGGCGTGTTGTCTGTGTTGCAAGAACTTTATTTTTAATTTCTTTAAGACGAATATCATTCTTTAGATAGTAAAAAAAAAATGAAAGTTATGACATGTTTTATAATCTGGTTTCATTACACTGATACGCGGAATCTTAAAGCGAAATAAAATATCTGGGGGAAAGAAGTTACGTTGAATTATTTTAATCTCAAGAAATAAGTTTAAAAAAGTTATTAAGCTCTGCATTAACGATTTGATATCCTGAGTGCACTTTTCTCGTTTTCCTTTCTAAAATTAATCAAAAACTTTATGGAGTTATATTTAATTTTGTAATCAGTAATTATCAGACAACAGTAGCAAAGCACATCTCCGTAAGGCGCCCAGTTTTCTCTGTCATCCCTAAAATGTAAGGTAAAGATACGATAAGGTAAATTTGCTCTCATGTATAAGCCACGCCATGAAGACGTTTCGGGGAGTGGAAGTATAAGTCCAACATCCTTGATCTCTGGACTAGACGGAAGTGAATGGTCAGCTACACGCTCCTGCCACAGAACACAGAACCGGTCACTGTACCGACTTCGCTATCACAGCTACATGACATATAATTAGTAGCATTATTTCTTCTAGAACAGTTCATTAAGCTTAGTGCTGAAGCTCTAATGTGCTGCATTGACGCATGTTGGACGAAGCACACTATACTAGCTTTTCCTTTGCAAGTTAGGGATGCAAACTCCTAACCAGCCTTCCGCTAAAGCTTGAGACTTAGGACTTCGGATTATGAGGTAAGGGACCGGTCCAGGGCGGCGCCGTCTGTAATTAATTGGGACGTGCCCAGCCGCTAGTGGCGCGTTGCGTAATCCTGTGCCGTAATTATTAGAGTTCAGTGTGACCTCCTCGCTAGAATAGACTAAACAGGATGAATTGTCGGGGTAAAGGAAATGGGGAAGAACAGGTCTGGGAGAAGGAAAAACTGGAGGTTATCAGGAAACGGAAAACAGGCGTGAGGTTTGGGAGAAGCGCACAGGATACACAAGGATAAAGGACAAGAATGTAAATATGTAATTTAATTGGAGAAAATACAGTGCTAAAGGATGTATGCTGAAATAAAAATTAAGCAATAAAAGATTAAAAATATGCTTCATATTAGAACAGAAGATAGGCTTAAAATAAGAAACTATAATACAGAAACGAAACAAGAGAGGTAATAAAATATTTGAAGAATTCAGACCATAGAGAAAGTAAGAACAGAAGAAAAAGGCTGTTCAGTAAGAGGGCATAACCAATGAAAAATAAAGAATAATATTTTGAAACACATAAGAATATTTTTTGAAAACGTTAATGGAAGAGAAGTCAAAATTTGAGAATGCAAGGGAGACGTAGCGTGACAGGAACGGAGAGTGCGAAGGATATTGATGTAGCTAAGAAAATGAAATGAAAGAGAAATAGAGGGTTCTTTATGAAAAAACATAAAATATTACGACATTTATTTTAATAGAGGAAATAAAATTGAGATTTTTTTACAAAACACACCAGGTTGTGAGGAAGATTTTAACAAGATCCTAGGATCGGCTAAACATGTATACTATAAACGTGATTTATTATTTTAAAAATTAGGCAAATAAAATCCATTCTTCGATCTGTGATCTAACGTCACCTGAATCATTATTTAAACTCGTTCCAATGGGGTTCATCAGCTCTACTGTATTTTAGATTAATTCAGAACTCAATACTAAAAATATTATAAAAGATACAATTGTGACAGATTGGGCTCTTTCTAGGAAACAAATAGGTAAACATGTTCTCAAGTTTCAAGAATATGCGCCTACTGCTACGCAACAGCTCTAGTACTATGATTCACTGCACATAGTGTAACTTTAACTGTTGAAAGTCGATCTCCATGGCAACGTACCGTGCAAGCCACAGCAACGAATTGTAGGCAGCGTAGTAACGACTTCTCAAAAGGGAAATATGCAAAGTGGCACACTTAGGGGCTGCGTCAGCTATCACGGTCGCCTTAGGTAGGCCGCACACCGGCATGTGTGAAGACATGTAACTGTCAAGACACGATGTCTGCGACATGACGCAAAGAAAGGAGCACAGTTGAAACGAATGAGATTATGAAAACCGCCGCACACCGGTCTGAGACATGATGGTGACGTCAGCGTCATGCTGACGAATCACGAATGAAGCAAGACTGCGTCTTTTGTCTCAAGTTTGGATGCTTGTCTTGACGCAGTTGGTGTGTGGCCGCCCATTTAAATTATAACCAGGAATGAGCCGTGAGTTCAGGAGCTCGTGCACAAAAGTCAGAAGAATTGAGAACTCAGAAATTAAGTGTTTATTTTATATGACGGAAAGAGTAACCTTTGGAATGTTATCATTGTTCGTAGTTACGAAGTGTTATAATTCGCTTAGTGGAGGGTGGAGTCCAGCTGGATCCACTCGGCAAGGCGGCCACTGATTGGCCTATTGTACCTGCCCCGGGTGATTATGATAATGGAGAATTTGGTGGAATGAATATTGGCAAGGGAAATCGAAGTACTCGGAGAAAATCCGCCCCAGCGCCACTTTTTCTACCATAAATCCCGCTTGACCAGACCAGGGATCGAACCCGGACCGCCGCGGTGGGAATCCAGCTACTAACCGCTTGAGGTATGGCGCGGCCTTAAGTGTTATAGTTACAGTAAGCCTGTGTTACACCTACGTGTAGTCCCACCTGGTGAACATGGAATAAATTGACTCACCGAGGTAAACCCGCGTCTGAAGTCACTCTTACACCTGGCAATATTTCATAGAAATTTGAAGAATTATTCTTTGATCTACTGCGATATGAAAACTAGAAAAGAAAAAGAAGACGAAAATACAAAATGACAATAAAGGATGGAAGAAAATAAAGAAGGAGCGAAGGAATGAACACTTCCGGAAAATCTGAAATGACAGAAACCGCGATGAAAACACTAATTTATGGTATGACTAGCCGCGAAATGTTTGTATTACCAACTGCGAATGCTCTGTTCTAGCAGTCAGGTGTTCTCTAGAGGAATTCCTTGAGGAATAATTAAATAAAAGAAGGATGGCTTTATGCCGTCTCACTGTCCATTGTGACGTGAAATTAAGCTTACGTAGGACTCAAATTTTTAATACCCGCTCCCACGAAGTAGGCAACGTGCACAGTTTTAATGAAGTTCACTTCCTCTGCGCAAGGAAATAGTTTGAGTAAACGTGAACTAACTGGTTCCATTAAATTAATATTTATCGGGCAAGGCACTGGAAGCGAAGGCAATGTAAAGGCGCGCCATTTATCTGTAAATTGTATATTAAAAGTTCGCAGCTTTTTCCTCTACAATGTGCCTTAAGAAATCCACTCGCTTAAAACTGTAAATATATCACAAGTCGTACATTATATGCAAAATTATAATTTTGCCTGTGGTTCTGTATAGTTGGGAATCTTGGTCTCTGAATTTAAGGGAGGAACATAGACTGAGGGTGTTTGAGAACAGGGTGTTGAGGAGAACAGTTGGACCGAAGAGAGATGAAGTGACAGGAGGTTGGAGAAGACTGCATAATGAGGAGCATCATAACTTGTACTCTTCTCCAAGTATAATTAGAATGATCAATTCAAGAAGGATGAGGTGGGCAGGTCATGTAGCACAAATGGGAGACGAATGCGTATAGGATATTGGTGGGAAAGCCAGAAGGAAAAAGACCATAGGGAAGACCAAGGCATAGGTCGGTGGACAATATTAAAATGGATCTTAGAGAGATAGGATAGGATGGTATGGATTGGCTTGTTCTGGCTCAGGATAGGGACCAGTGGAGTGCTCTTGTGAACACGGTATTGAACTTTCGGGTTCCATAAAATTCTGTGAAGTTCTTGAGTAGCTGCATAATTGTCGGCTTCTCAAGAAGGGCTAAGCTTCATGAGTGAGTGAGTGAGTGAGTGAGTGAGTGAGCGAGTAGTACATCTCCTTCAGACACCTCTACCACGAATATTACATATATTGCTACATACTTCTTGTTGCATCTCGACCGCGCTTGGCTTACTTTTCTACACTGAAGATGGAGACACCTGGCTCCAACGAAACGCTACTAACCTTCTACCAGACTGCGTACATTCTACATGACAGCAATCTTCATCAATGCCGCCGTGCGAATATGAAACCTGAAATACTGAGTAACCTACTTGGTAAAATAAGGCCTTCGCATATATCTCACAATCTTTTTCTCTGTCGGTTATTGAACGACGCTTTTCAGCACCGAGTCTGTGGAGCGTCGGATAGATGGGTGAGATTTGAATCGAAAATTACTTAGAACGAAACGGTTGTGGCCGAATAAAGCGACTATACCGGCATTTTCAATTAGTGACTGATTAAAATCACGAAAACCCTTTCAGTATAGTGGTGTCCCGACTGAAATTCGAATAAGCACATCTCAAATACAAGTTTTACTTCAGGGTTAACTTATTGGGTCATACAGTGTTTAATGTATAAGCTATCTAGTAGTTACATGTATAAGTTGCACCATAATGTGAATGCAATATGAATTTCAGTGTTCAACATGTCTTTGTAAGTTAGTGAAGATTTCATTATAGAATTTAAAGAAAAATATCGTAGATTAGAATAAATTAAGAACGTGAATATCTTATTACATATAAGAAACAAAAATGAAATCTGTATCACTTATATTTAATGTCTCATATCACCACAAAACAGAAACAACTACGGGAATTGTGAGTCGAAACAACATGTGTCAACACAGTACAAATGTAATATAATAGCAGTTTCCAATATTTGTTCTAGAGTGCTCTATAAACAAAGAATATAGCCTCAGGCAGTCGAAGCTAGAAACACATTTCAGATCGCTTAAACAATTGTTTTTGTTTTCAGAAATGCTGTACCTTTATTCTGGAACATGTCGCTAAAGAAAGAATGGATATCACTTAGAAGCGGTGGCACATGACGTCATATGGAAGATGAACGTAATCTTAAAATTGAGAGCCGTAACTGCCCCAATTTCCATGAGCACCTTAATTTCCAGACTCTCCCTCTTAATTTCGTTACTAACTTCATTTGATATTTTCTTCTTTGCTGTTTAATACTTAAAAGCAAAAATGTAAATTTGTTCCTGTGTTTAACTAATTAAGCACTACGCTATAAAGACTTATGGGGGAGTGGATGTATTTTCTTGACCTCCGCACTAGTTGGAGATGAGTGGTCAGCTTCATGCCTCAGCCTCTTTAACTCCAGTACCCATTGGATAAGAGACTGGGTGGGCCCCAGAGCCAATGTGGAAGACGTGGCAAAAAGAAAATTCTTGACCCTACCGGAACTCGAACTCCGACCCTTGGTCGTCCAGCCAGTAGCCAGTCGCTGTACCAACTACGCTTTCTCGGCTACATTGGTAGGGGGGAATAAATTAGACTTACTCGAATCGTTATTTCACAGTATATTTTTGTATACGTTTTGTATTTCAATCTTTACATATATATACAGGTCATACTGAGAAATTCTGTATCGAATAGATGAAAAAATTCCCAAAATTTTCTTTCCCTAACCTCTTAGAGGTGAACGGAGAGTTCATGGAGGTAGGCCTAGGCCCACTGGGGCTGTAGTGCCAAGGGGAGGGAACTTCTTATAGAAAGTCATTATGATTTCTTACTGTCGTTCAAATGTTTAGTACGTTTTCTTGCTGAAGTATAATTTATATTCATATAAATATATTTCCATCCACGTACATAGTCCTGGATATGATTTTGTCTTCCTTTGTGTTTGTTCATGAACCAACCTCTTACGAACAACTAATAATATATTGTGTACGTGTCTTTCCTCATGGTATTTATGTTTTCATTCAAGAATTAACATTATTATCAGCACAGGCTAGACCCTAAAGTAATTTGCCTAGAACGCAGAGCCAGCGCTTTTGAACACATACAAGGAATTACAACTTAATTAAATGCCAGGCCGCGCCATAACTCAAGCGGTTAGTCGCTGGCTTCCCACCGCGGCGGCCCGGGTTCGATCCCGGGTGTGGTCAAGTGGGATTTGTGTTGGACAAAGTGGTGCTGGGGCAGGTTTTCTCAGAGTACTTCGGTTTCCCCTGCCAATCTTCATTCCACCAATTGCTCCACAATCACCCTCTGAGGCTGGTACAATAGGCCAGAAGTGGTCGCAGTACAAGGGACTTAGTCCCACCCCACTAGCAATAAAAAAAAATAATTAAATGCCGGTCTGCACTTGTGAAGTTCGTACTACCGACACAATAATCCCACTGGAAGATATAAGAAAAGGTCAAAGAGAAAATTGTTCATTTTTAAAAAATATGGGGAAAGTCATTAAGTGATCAACTTGTATCCCTTCCAGTCTCGAACCTCCCGGATAGAGTACTCATGTAACAAATTTTATAGTACCTTCAATGATGCACATTTCATATTGGAGAGCTACCTGTAAAGCTTCCGGTACAGTTCCAATAAAGTACAAATAATTTACAGGAAGTTATGTTTTTTTTATCTATTCTCTCATCTCTCTTTAATGAAACAAAAATAAATTCATGGTGAAGGGTTCATTCCTGATACATAACACCATGTAATCTGTTGAGGTTAACTGATATTTCGGACGAATATTTCATCTTTATCTTCATTATTGAAGAGTAAACCAAAGAGAAAACCATGTATAAACCAGTATTATTGCTTGCTGTCTGCTACATGCTGGTTTCTTAATTTGTTTAAAATTAAACCCTGAAGTTTGAGGCACTATGTTTCTCCGAAACGTCGGATAGCTTTCAGAAAACTACATAGAGTTATATCGCAGACGACAGAAGCCTGTGTGACCATCGGTGTGATAACCTAAAATCCTACACTCGATCAAGTTATTTGAGAACTAATTACAGACAAGGATGCTCTGCGCTGAAGAGAGAGAGCCTGACAGGCCGATAAATAAATTGTATTTTTCACAAACATATATTTTATTGGGCAATTAAATCAGAAGTACAAGATGTACTGGACATGTAGTACGCATGAGAGAGATGAGAAAGTGGTAAAATATAGGATCTGGATCACATTCAACTAGCTCAAAATGGAGTTCAGTTAAGAGATTTTGTGAACATGGCAATGAACGCTTGCATTCCACAAAATCCGGAAATTTCATGACGAGATGTTATTCCTGTATTTAACTATTTAAGCACTATATTTTGAAGGTGTATGGGGGAGCAGATGTATAGATCCATATTTTCTTGACTTCGGCACTAGTTGGAGGTGAGTGGTCAGCTTGACGCCCCGGCTGATTTACATCCGGGAAAGAGGCCCCGGTACACGTTGGATAGGAGTTTGGGTGGATCCCAGAGTCGGTCTAAACGACATGGAGAAGTGAAAATTCTTCATCATCCCGGGATTCAAACTCTGATCCTTCGGTCGTCCAGTCCGTAGCCAGTCACTATACCGACTGAGCAATCCCGGCTCCGGTTCCTCCTTTACATAGGTAAGTGAATATAAAATAAGACGCTGTTATTACATAAAGCAAAACATCACAACTTGAGCCATTTTTGCAGGAAATACAACGGCGATACTTGGAACTTGAAATATCATTTTTGTTGTCTCCATGATTATACCACCGCGAAGGACAAAAGGCACAACGAAGAAGGGCGAATGCTACTGGGTGGGACGTAATGACGGTAATTATGGCAAAGACTAGGAGGAAGTGTAGAAACAGGAAGAGAATTGAGCTATCAGTCACCATGACAACGCATTCGAGATGCAACATCTTCGTCCCATCAAGACCTTGCTACAGGAAGTACAGAGACACAAGCAAGCTTTCCCAAACTTCCGGCAATTACTCGGCCCCAAAAGTTAATGGCAAGGACTACCAAACCTATCTGTTCCCTCCATCTCTCTATAGCCGTGTAGACTGGTACAAATGTTTCGCACGGACCTGCATCCTCCATCTTCAGAATATTATCTGCTGTCAGGTAGCTTGACAGAAGTGTATACATGTTCTGGTGGGATCTGCTACCTCCATCTTCAGAGTTGGTACCCACGTATCTGAATATATAATGTCAATAAACACTAGCGCTCAAGTTTCCTCTGGTGGACACAACTAACAATGTTACACTACGGCTCTGTTATGGAATCGGCCCATTTATAAACACACGAAGTTCAAATAATCTTTCTGTAATAAAGGGTTCAGGGAGATTCATTTATCTGTGGTTTTGGAATGTATTATTATAATGGGCCCGTACTTCGTGCCCAAAATCTTCAGCTTAAGAGGATTTCCCGAATCACATTTCTAGATCAGTTATATTTTATTTAATGAAGCGTTTAAACTCAATTCTCATACAGCGTGACGCAAAAAGACAAATGCTAGTGACATATTTCTTACGATCTAAAACTGAAAAGGAGGGCATGGCCTATTTTAAGATAGGCATACCGTCCCATAAGAAATGAAAGACTGAGAAAAACCATGAGGTGCATCAGAAAAAAAGACCTCCGGAGCGAGAATCAAATGAAATCTGATACATACAACCTCTGAGTGCTAAAGTTATTCGTTTAGAGGGAGGAATGCTCAACAAAACACAAAGAAAAGTGATTAATCGCCTACTTTCGTTTGATTAGACATGGATCTCGTAGAAAATGACACCTCCAAAAATTCTTCATTGCCGCGGGAACGTCTTTACCGAGATTTTACCTAGCAACGATAAGGGAACATACAGACAAACCCACAGATACACGCGTCCAACAATTCTGTTGTTGAGCATATTCGTTGCAGCGGGAACATATTTACCAAGCCGTTGCCTAGCAACGAAAGTAGGGGTTAATTTTTTGCCGAACCTTTGCCTAGCAACGATAGGGGGATATACAGACAAAGCCACAGATACACGCGTCCAACAATTCTGTTGTTGAGCGTATTCGTTGCAGGGGGAATATATTTACCAAGCCGTTGCCTAGCAACGAAAGTAGGGGTTAATTTTCTGCCGAGCCTTTGCCTAGCAACGATAGGGGGATATACAGACAAAGCCACAGATACACGCGTCCAACAATTCTGTTGTTAAGTATATTCCTTGCAGCGGGAATATATTTACCAAGCAGTTGCCTAGCAACGAAAGGAGGGATAAAATATTGCTGAGCCTATGCCTAGCAACGATAGGAGGGATACACATGTAGGCACACAGACTGATGTCAGTGATTTATGAAGGTCGAATTACAAAGTTTAAAGATATATTAAAGAGGAAAATAACACGGGATTGTGTGTTGTGGCCGTTATCCATTCAATGCAAGCAACAGTCATTTCACCTGAGTTAGTCGTGCTTTCCCGCAATGGTTTCCTTGAAGAATTTTGTCTTCTGGGATGCAACTCTGTATAGTTGAAAGTCAACAGAAATTTCCGGGCAAGATGTCATCCCCAATATGAAACAGGTAACCAGAAACTCATTCTCCTCCAAAACGTCGGTTGTTTTTCAGCTTACTACATGACGTTTATCCCAGAAGACAGAAATTCATAACCACCGATGTGAAAACCTCAAATCCTAAACTTTGCTTTCCTTTTTTTGTAAAATATGAAATTCATGAATTATAATTTATATAAATTCGCCTTCCTCCAAAAACTGTATCTTTGTAGTTAGGAATATTATTTATTTCTCTGCGAGAAAACAGCTGAATTGAAAGTTTATACCGAGCTGCAATTGCAGATTTCATTCATATAAAGTTGTCCCTATACTTAACTAATTAAACAGGATGCCATAAAGGTGTAGGGGGAAGTAGATATATACATCCATATTTTCTTTACCTCGGTAATAGTTGGAGGTGAGTGGTCAGCTTGAACCCCAAACCGCTTTACCCCCATTGAATGATAAAAGGTTAAAATTTTTGTGTTGTTCTATTTATCTAAACGAAAATTAATAAATATTCATTTTCTTCACTCCACGGTAAAGAAAATTAGACTGTTCCAAATTACTAATTATTTAATTCTGAAAATACTTGAATTACTGTATAATAATCTCATCCTTATTCACTCTCACAACATAGTTCATAACAATCCTTCCACTTCTCGTCCTTACTTCTTAATACGATATAGCTAAGCTTCTCACAACTTCGCCTCAACACAAGGTTCTAAAGTCTGCAGTACTTGCAGTTCCTCAGCTCGATAACACTCCGGTTTCAATGCCTGGACGACTTCACAGCAAGATTAAATACCTTCCTGTTGAAAACGGAGTGCATAAGTTCGTAGGTATTAACAAGTAGTTTGGGGTCTTGTTGAAGACTATGAATGACGTCATTAACAAGCCAAGAACTTAAGAAAATGAAACACATGGCAGATTTCTGAGAAAGGAAATGAAGGAGGTAAATAGGAATAAGAAGGGCAGTTCAAGTGTGAACGTAATTAAATTTAAAGGATTAGAAATTAATTATGCAAATACACACAGGGAAGTGTAGTTGAGATCTAGCCGAAATTCAGAAGAAAGAAAGCTGTCTTATTACAGAAGATAACGGTAAATCTAGCCAAACGAATATGATGCATAACAACTGGATTAGGGATGCTGACGATGTAGGATTTGAGGTTATGAAGAGGTCTGCTTGCTACCTGTTTTCACCCTCGTTTCTTCCTTCGCATATTTTGTTGTGTTGAGGCAGAGAGGCGTAGCACACGAGTCACACGTATTATGCAGTCACGGTGACCCTCCTGTGGCTATGTGGTGCTTCTGCAACGGAGACCTCAGAGAATGTCTCTCTTAGGGAAGTACACGTAGAGATAAAGAAAAATGTATTAAAGTCAGCTCTATAAATGAAACGCTTGGGAAAAGAAAGAAATATACAAAATAGAAACTTCATTATAAAGGTGCAAAGTCATAAACGAAAGCATAAGACTAAAAAGTACTTGTAGAACCAATATTAGGATGAAAATTAGAAGAGATGAGAAAATAACGACGATGCAATAGCGAGTAAGTTAGGTGCGTAATACAAACACGTAACAAGAAAACTTTGGGTGTAGAAGGAAGGCAATAACACGATGGAAAATACAATGAAGAAACATGTGAAATGAAGAGAGAGATAACCTGTAACGAAAGACAGAATTCGCTTAGGAAACAAAATAATATTAAAGAAAATAAAACCTGTAAGACACCCAAAATATGTAGGATTAATATGGAGAGCAATAGGACTTTTGAATATAAGGAAGCAAGAATAGAAGGACAAGGTTGAGACTGAAACAGTACTTACAGACTGAAGGATAAAAATACTTCATCGAATGAGACGTTCACAAAATATCTCGATAATCAAGTCAACTCTAGAGAGAAACTTTTCTTTCACTAAGTGAAAAAGTGAAAAGTAAAAAAGTAATCTCGAACTAAATAAATCACTGAGTTCAGCTGTAACTTTGGAGAGAGAACCCGCTCCCATTCAATGAAAATAATGAGTTTTCATATTCACATTATACACAAACTGTTGAATTAATTTCCATGTAACTCTGACGGATTTTCTCTGTGTAGCTGATAACCAATGGTGAAGTGTCGGTGTAGTTTTTATGAAAAGACGATGTACATATAATGCATAGAATCTTTTGTTTAGAGAAGACTCTCCTAGATATCTCCGGGAATCTACTTATAATAACTCTCTTTTAATCATTAGTGAAATTAAAATACATTCTAAAATATCCAGTAGGTCCAACAGGAAATAAAATACATAAGAATAAATTAAAATATGATTTTTATTTGGCTAGTAAATTATTGTGAGGTGCTGCCTGAAAGCCGGACTATAAAACGTCCATCACTAGTCAACGGCTAAAAATAACTAGGCAGCGAAGCCTAGGGAATCGTTGCCTAGGAAATGAAAGTCTAACAGTGGGGTTTTCGCCGTTAAAAAAGAATTGTTTGAGGCAGAAACGTATTCCCGTGTTCGTTGCGTAACACAGGGCGGAATTAATTCTCCGACAAGATATTTCCTATTCAGTCCGAGTGAAAGATATAAGAGTTCTTATCCGACTAGAATAGGAGAGTTTGTATCCGACAAGGGATCAAGGACAGTTGAGCTCCGAGCAGAGCAGTAGACACTTCACAAAGATCAGCGGCACAAGTAATTATAATAATGAAGAATAATCCTTTGACGACGTTATAAGTTGAGAATAACTGTATTTGTGAGTGTAAAAATCGATAGTCCAATACATATTCGTTCAAATCCGAGATCCACCGAATTTGTTTTCGCGTTGTTTAGGAATCCCGCGACAGTATATTCTAACGTGCAGCGTTGTTAAGAAGCTGACCGTGAAACACCTCGCGAAGGTCTATGTAAATCGGCGATAGCGCTGTATTTAAGTGTAATTAAAAGAGAGTGTGTAACCAAAATGCCAATAAATCCAATCATCCGAACTACATCCCGTCACTTCGTCACGCGTACCCCCCGTACACGTGACATATTTGGTGTCAGAAGTTGACAGCTCGGATACTACTGGATACTTCAGCAGTGGTTACGACCTGACACGTGACAATATTCAATGTTATAAAACGGTCTTTATAATCATATCGTATACTCGAAAGAAGAATAACAAATTATTTTTGTAATAATGTCAAGAAAAATTGTCGGTTGCGAGTTCTAATAAAGATGAAACTAAAAATCCATGTCAAAGCTAAGACCGACCACAGATTCAAAGTTCTAAACGAAGGAGAAAAAAAGTTATGTTATGAGGGTAGTAATAAGAATATATTGGAAGGAGTGTGTGTTTTTACGCCATTTAGAAACGCGAAGTACTCCCACACTAACATATTTCAGGCTTAACTTAACTTTACCTAAACTCACCTAACTTAACTTAAGACAACAATCCAACCTAACCTAACCCAATCCCTAAACCTTACTGGCCTGGCCAGATTAAAGCGACAGCAAGCGTACTTCAGCTAAGCACGAAGTTATGCACATGCAGTAGAATTCGACGTAAAGGAGCATCAAGCTAGTAGACGCTCTGCAATCGAGCAATATTTCGCCAAACACATTACGGGAGGGAGCACACAATCGGGAACTATATATATATATATATATATATATATATATTCATTTCCTCGCGACTGCTTCGGTTGCGCGCTCAGTAGTCAAGTCTATATACCGTTGAGTGATGACGTCATTAGCGAATTACTAGCTGGAGAAAATGTGGGCGGAAGTGGTCGTGTTGGATTCATTTGAGGTATCCCTTAATTTTCCTCGAGGTGTTTATAAGAACTACAGATAATCCGGTGCATCTACTAACAATCCAAGAAATGACACCTCCACAATGAAGATAAGAAGCTCTAGAGCTTGAATGAATTTAAAATGACGCCGATGAAGCCGAAGTTGGCTTGGACGATGACGGCCTTACAAGGGCTACATAGAACATAAGATAGAGCCCACTATTAGAAGGACGTGCGCCTATGACGTATTGAAACATATATATTGTAACAGACTTGATCAAAACTTTGCCAGGCAACGGCTCGGTAAACACTTCTCAACATGCGGCCATATAGAGGAAACTGTTTTCTAGACGGTCTGCGCTAAGCAACATTAGTACAATCTGTTTATATGCTACGGCTCGGTAAACACTTCTAAACATGCATCCATATAGAGAAAACTGTTTTCTAGATGGTCTGCGCTAAGCAACAGTAGTACAATCTGTTTATATGCTACGGCTCGGTAAACATTTCTAAACATGCAACCATATAGAGGAAACTGTTTTCTAGACGGTCTGCGCTAAGCAACAGTAGTACAATCCGTTTATATGCTACGGCTAGGTAAACACATTTCCGCATATCGAACTGTGTGCTATGCAACGCGGTAACGTCGTCAACACTAGAACTATGTTTTCCGTGGTGTCTGTGCAGTGCTTATTAGAGAAGCGAATTCAGAAGCACGTGAGTTCAGGGGCAGTTGCCTGTCTGTTCTCGGTAGGAGACAGCCACGGGAAGTTCGCAGTTGAAGAAGAGTACAAGAAGTCAGCCTGTGAAGATTTAACGTGTGATTTGAAGCCTCTATGTGTGCCGTAGTGGAGTGATATCTTCAGTGTAAGAGTTTTGGTTCCTGTCTCAAAACCCGTTGCCATGAAACGGATAGGAAAATCTCTGGGGAGGAATAGCCATTCTTGAGATCTGTTACCTAGCAACGTCTAGTGGAAGCAGATATAGAAGAATTTATATATATATACATATTATAATTACACTAATCTTACCAACTTTAGCAGATAGAGGGTGTCGCGTGGCCAGCGCAACGAATCCCCACTGCTGTTAATTTTGGATTTTTAGACCGGAGCCGCTCCTTTTCCAATCAACTAGCTCCTCAGGTATCCTCACGAGGCTGAGTGGACCCCGTTCCAGATCCGCTACTTCTCAGAAAATCTGGTAGAGCCGGGAATCGAACCCGGGACCACTAGATATATAGCCAGGAACTCTGACCACTGTACCACAGAGGCGGTCACTAACTTCGCCGACAAGCGGCTGTCGCTCGGCCGGTATAGTTCGCTTGCGGACCAAAGCTAAGGAGTTTGTTAATTACAATAATCTTGAAAGTGTTATAATTATTTGTAGTTTCAACTAGTGAATATCAAATAAATCAATTCACCAATTCAAACCCGCTTCTTTAGTCACTAACACACGTGACAATATATACTCGTATATATTTTAAGTTAAAGGCATAATATCCCTTACAGCACAGTGAGTCGTAATTGATTTTATTGCACACAGCGATCTGTATTCACTGTCCTGTTGCTTGGCAACTGTTAATGAATTCGGGGAACACTGTACGACGGCAGACCAATAAATAATAGAATTTGGTTATTCAGTGTTCATTATAGGAGTAAACACACAAACCAGTCAACTTCATGGAGCACAGTTTTTCTTCAGAGGCCAAAATTTGCTCAGCTACTCAAGATATCTCTTTGACATTTATGCAACCCGCAATCTCATTATAATGTTCACAACAGCCAGCCACTGATCCCTACACTGTGCAGATTAATCCAGAACAAACAAGCGAATTTCATTTATTTGTTATAACTCTGATAAACAATCAATTATATTATTTAAATAAATAAATTTTAGAAGATAATTCTTGATGAATATTGTGTACTTAACTGGATAATAATTCAATTAATTTATTAAAGTGCTTGACAACAGTCGTATGCCATTTACAAACACTGAAAAAAAAACATACTCGTATTTATACAGAAGAGGTGAACGGATATAAGCAAAGAATATAACATACACAATGGACATAATATTACAAATGATGTAACACAAAACAAATTTGGAGTAAGGTAGTTGGTTGAGGCACTAAACTACAAGCCCAATGGTTGCTGTTTCGGTTCCCGATGAGGTCATTTGATTTTACAATTGATCTGATTTTCCAGCCGCAATATGGCCCTGGGGTCGACTCTGCCTCTAACAGAAATGAGTACCATCAATATTCTTGAGGATAAAGGGCGGCAGGCCGGCGCGTAAGGCTGACAACTTCACTGTCAAGTGTAAGCTAATTGTCTAGAAAATGGGAGAGCCTCGATATCTCACCATTCTATGGGCCTTCACGGCCTGTTAAAAGGTTAGTTTTACTTTTTTTAATATTTGGAATATGAACAACAAATATAGTTTAAAATTAGTACGGGGGTTAGCAAAAAAGGTAAAGCTGTCCCTGTTAACAGGCCGTGGAGACCCAAACGGTTGTGAGAGATCGAGGTTCCTATATTTTTTTAGAAAATCGGATCAAAGATGTCAGTGATGTCAGCCTTACGCTTCGGCCGCCCTTTAACCCCAAATGAAAATCTTGGTACTCATTTCTGTTAAAGCCTGAGTCGATCCCAAGGCCATAGAGTGGCTGCAAGTATTAGGTCAATTGAAAAATCCAATGACCTCATTGGAAATCGAACCCTTCACATTTCGGCTTTTAGCATAGTGCCTCAACTAACTGCGCTATAACGTGCTCCAACGGATGTTAGCAACAAATTTAATAAAGTTAAATAAATATTCCCTGTTGAAAGTTTCAGAGAGTCTGCAGGCGACATCTGACGCAGAAACACATAGGCTGAGGGTCTATCTCCGCACAATGGCAAATATAAGATGTTGAAAAATCCCTGGTCGAGCTAGCACGCAAACGGAAATTAACAGTGTCAGAAAAGATATGCAACTAACATTGTTTTTTGAGGCCTTAATGAGAAAGTCAGGGTCAGGATGGTCATCTGGGCTGCAGCAATGCAACAGTCATTCAGACTTCTATGTCATCATGTCTGTTACCGAAAATTCCAATAAGGAATCTCGTGTATCTTAAGGCTGTACATTTCTGTTGAATTCCTTCAAATTGGTGGAATGAAGATTTGCAGGGGAAACCGAAGTACTCAGAGAAAACCCGCCCCATCGGCACTTTGTCCACCACAAATCCCACTTGACCAGACCTGGAACCGAAACCGGGCCGCCGCTGTTGGAAGCCAGCGACTAACCGCTTGAGTTCTGGCGCGGCCTAGCAGGAATAACAGAAGAGCAGTTGAAAAGCCGTCAGTTCAGAAGTGCAGAAGTAAAGACAGAATACGGAAGTCGGAAGAAAAATCAAAATACGAGCGAATTCCAGAAAACCAGTAGTGCAAGAAGTAGACAACAGTGAAGGATTCAGTATCCAGAAGGAGTTGAATGTATGAACTGTTATAACCGACTGTGATCGTACTAGTTACGTCAAATAATCAAATCATTGAATACAAAATTCACAGTTATTGGTCACACGTACCCTCCTACAAGTAACAATATGCATCTGTCGTCCCTCTAATGCTTGTTACACGTTTTGCCCATCTCATTCCCCTTGATTTGTTCATCCTATTAACGTCTGGAGAGGATTCGAAACTGAGATTCTGTGTAACAATTCGTAACAAGCTTATTTCTAGTAGTGACGATTTGTTAATCCTTTGCCAAATCACTAAATTGGAGGATCACACCTTGTAACAGCGGTCGCCGCTGCTGCTAGGGCAACAGGCAACAGTATAAGAAGCCAGCGAAGGACAGAGTGAGGCAGTGTGTGCTATGAATCCAGACGGAAGACGTTGTGAATCCAGAAGACAGTGTGTGTGTGGTGTGCGCCGACAGAAGACAGTGTGTGTGTGGTGTGCGCCGACAGAAGACAGTGGTTAGCCAGCACGGACAGTTCGACAATTTGACATTCTAGTGAGAGTTGTTAATAGGAAATGAGAGACTGTGAAACGACTTGTTCAACATTTTGTGCCATAGTTACGGCGTTGAGTAATGAAGTGACGTGAAGAGAATACGTTCCTCGAGGTCTTGTTTCACGACGTACCTTGTTGCTATTCGGGACTGCTTATTCAATATCCTGAGCTACTCGCCGTATCTGGAGAACATCACTCACGGCCACAGGGTCTGGAATGTCGTGGTCATAAGGGAATCCTTTAACATGTCACTCAATTAATGAAAATTATTAATTGAATTCTGATTTCCGTTGAATCTTTCAGCATGCCAATTGCATATAAATGACTTGACTCCATATATGCCTAGGCTTTGAACTGATTTTGAATTTGCACAGAAACATCAGGAATCATTTCAGTTTCTAAAATAACAAAGAAAGAAAAAACATTAGGCACTGAATGAACTGGGGTTTGACAGACATGAAATAAAAACATTCGCTAATGATATAACACTCAAAATATGCGGGCCCAAAATCCGGATTTATTACTTTTCCACCACTCAGAAACACATTTAGTGGTAGGTTTTGGATTTAGACATAAAACAGAGGCGGGCTTGTTGTTTAATTCCAGTTAGAAAAAAAAATGGAAGAAGGAGAAAATATATATGACATGAGAGCGTCCTACAACACAATGTCCTTTGCATATATGAATCTAGCGGAAGGAGGGGGGTTGTGTATGTTGCAGAGCGAGACTAGAGGGGTTGGGTTGGAAAACAGTTGGGGCCTTAATTTGCTTGCGCATTAGAGATAATGCGTGGGTTTATGTAAGCAAAGAAAAGGGGAAAACGGGGTGAGGCTAGCGTGTATAGGGGTGAGAGAGAGAGAGAGAGAGGTGAGGCTAGCGTGTACAGGGGTAAGAGAGAGAGAGAGAGAGAAAAAAAGTTGTTCTGCACGTGCTTCCAGAATTAATGGTAAACATCAGCTTCCTGATCTATTTTAATGGCGTCTATCAGTAAATAGAAGACAGGGTTGATTAAACTCTTATAAAATCTGAGGCCCGAGATATAGGCGAATATTGTCTGCACCTAATTACCTCTTACTGTGCACCTACGGTTATCTGTGTAACAAGGCCGTCGTTATAGCGTTCTTTTCTTCGCGAGCATTCTCATCATAATGCAGACTGTATGAAAATTTACATCTCACAAGTCAGAGAGGGGCTGGACTCATTCCAACTCCAACAGCAGGGTGCGTTCTCTACAGGGGTGAACAAAATTCCTTATCTGAGCAAGACATATGCTTCTCTCCCACTGCGACGATCCGGGTTCCATCCAAGGTCAGGTAACGTGGGATTTATGGTGGAAGAGGTGGCAGTAGAGCGGATTTTCTCCAAGCGTTTCGACTTGCTTCGGCAGTTCCCACCTCTCAAAGATTTCGACATTCTTTTCTAATCTTATCATGGACACTACATAACCTCGATATTGTAAATGTCGTTAAATAACCAAGATAAACAATATAGGATTTTCTAAATGTCTAAGGCAATGGTTGACTAATTTATGATACAGTCAGTGAAAGAAGTAAACATGAAATTGCATAAGAATAGTTTCATGATCTGCGCTCTACAGTAGACAGATTCACTGTGAGAACTGACAAAAATAAAAAGAGCTCAATTGACTTTGTCAAGTAAGACGCATGTTTTTTGTTATTGCTAGTGGGGTGGAACTAAGTCCCTTGTAGTGCGGCCACTTCTGGCCTATTGTACCAGCCCCAGGTGATAGGTGAGGGTGATTGTGGAGCAATTGGTGGAATGAAGATTGGCAGGGGAAACCGAAATATTCGGAGAAAACCTGCCCCAGCGCCACTTTATCCACCACAAATCCCACTTGACCAGACCCGGGATCGAAACCGGGCCACAGCGGTGGAAAGCCAGCGACTAACTGCTTGAGCTACGGGGCGGTCTAAAGACGCACGTTAGAAGTGCTTACAAAAATTTATATCTGAGAATAAGAAAGGACGAGACCTACGCTTAGATAGGAGGGTAATAATAAAATGGGTCTAATAAAATTGAATTAAATTCGTGGAGTTAAATCAGCAGCCTTAGACTAGGAGTCTCCAGTGGGCGGGTTTCTGTGAAGAGTTCTTAGTGTTAGAATATGTTACAGTGAAAAAGAAGAAATTGTACAAAGAAAACATCAGATAAATGTAAAAGCGAAGAAGGAATTTGAAATTTTAATACGAAAATAAAGAAAGGAGAATTTTGCAGGAAACCGAGATATTTTTAATGCAGTATGCAGATAAAGCAGCTTAACAGTAAGGAAAAGAGAAAACAGTTGGTATGGTAACTGGTTTGGATTCAACTCAGATTAAAAAAAATTACCCTTTTTTTTTTGGTGTCGATTGTGAAAACAGCGAGGGATATAAAGAGAATTACGAAACCACCAATTAAAAAGAGAGAGGGACAATTGATGAATATTTTGATTCGACTTTAATTAGTAGTAAGGGGGAACAATTTTTATTTTTGTAAATGAAGAGATTTACAGAACTGAACCGAAAATTTGTTTTTCCTCTCCATCCTCTGCGAGGACACGGGGCCACCACTCATGCCCGGGGTGCGATTAACCGGGATTAACTTGAAGCGGATGGCGTTACAGTGGCGATTCTTCATGTCGACCATGTTTCGCACGCTGATGTGGACCAGATGTGCTTTATCAGAGTTATAATATGGGAAGTGCTGAGATACTGTTCTTTAAATTTTTCCATCCCGGTCACGGTAGCCGAGCGGTCTAAGGCATGAACTGTCTTCGCTCGCTCGGAAGCCGGGACCGTGGGTTCGGATCTGTTTCCTGTGAGGTACGAACTGAATTCTTATATATTATTCTTATACA
>NW_019720561.1:1270080-1297271 GCF_002891405.2 Cryptotermes secundus
TTAGTTTCTGTGTGTGCGTTTTTCTGTGTTTGTGTACAGGTAGAGGGCTTGCGACGAGCTGATCACCCGCCCAAGGAGTCCTACCGATTGTGTAAGATCTAGAAAAACTGAAGTGAACGGAGAAGTTCATGGAGCTAGGCCTAGGCTCACTGGGGCTGTAGTGCCAAGGGGAAAAGAAATTTCCATGTTACATACATACATCTGCATTGTTTCTGCCTGTCGGATATCTTTAAGATTCAAACATTCGGTCTGTGGTAAGCCCAAGACAGCTGCACGAAAGAGGAGGGCAAAATGAAGTACAGAAATTGACTTTTCCAAAATGGCGTGAAGGTTGTTAACTTGTGTAAAATAAAAGCATCAAGAAGATGTGCCGATTACTGCTGGGAAAGTTGGGGAAAACGGAGAGAGAAAGCAGAAGTGAGCTTCTAAAGGAACTCAAAATACAGCAGGCATAAGCTACATACATACATACATACACACATATACAAACTTATACACTAAGTAGTACTAATCTATGGCAATAACAAATATATAGATTAACATTTATTTGCTTGAATTCTATTTAATTGTAACTGATTAAAAACAGAATATGAGCAGAACTTTGTGGGATATGGTGTCTTGTAATCCAGGAGAAGTTCACTGACTTTTAGCAGAAAAATACCTAGCCAAAGAAGTAATCAGCACTAAGGAAGTTTGTGAGCTGAGACACTGGCCTTCATGTTTGCTATAACTGATTACCTGTTCGGCTAACCTTTGACCCTGAAAACTAAAGCACTATGTTCTTCCGAAATGTGAATTTCTACAGGACTACACGACGTCATACCCCAGAGAACAGTATTTTGAACAGACTGCTCCATGAGAACATAAAATTCAACACAGAATACGGATGCAAATAAGGGATTAAATGCACTTTCCTTTTACTCATAAGTTTCGACAAGGTAGTGACACAGCAGCTAGTAATGTTTTACCGTTCTACACAGGCGCCATGTTCTTCAATGAACCTCTATGAACGGCACACAAGAGTCCCGATATGTTCGTGACAATATGTTGGTTGGACGAATGGACGACAATCCCAAATATTGAAATTTTATCTAAATTTTAACTAGTTTTATTATCTTCATTAAAGTCCATTTAAGTTAAGAGATATTGCATTCACATATGATGTGAGAAGTTGGACATACAATATAGTGCAAAAAATTTAGCGAATTAAAAGCACCTGATGATGGTCGTGCACGGCCGAAACATGTTGTGGGAATGAAAGGGGGTAATAATAAGTTTCATTGTAGACGGAAATGTATTGTACGAAATAAATGATACTGTCACGTGTATTAGTGACTAAAGACGCGGGTTTTGGATCGATGAGTCTATTTAATGGATCTTCACTAGTTGTAACTACAAATAATTATAACGCTTTCAAGATTACTGGAATTATAACATATAAATAAATTCTTCAATTCAAACGTTATATATTCACAGGTCTACTTCCAATTCTTCTTCATCTCCTACCGAGAACTGACTGACTGCTAGCTCCGAATGTCTTCAAGGTAACTCCTCTGCACGGACCCCACTTAAAACACCACATTCTTTTGTTAAGGATGCGTGTGTACAGCTTCGTTTCCTGGCGGTAGACGTCCTATTGCTCTGTGCAATTTTTCCCGTGGATCACATAGAAAACAATTTTCGTTATATTGTTTTCATGTTATTAAGGGGGGGGGTGTTTACTGGCCGTAGCATGGAAACAGCAGTTCTTATATTGTTGTCTGTATTCGTTGACGTGAGAATATTAACGGAAATTGCCCTACTGTAATAGAAACATCACATATGACACATGTATTA
This sequence comes from Cryptotermes secundus, assembly GCF_002891405.2. NCBI lineage: Eukaryota > Metazoa > Arthropoda > Insecta > Blattodea > Kalotermitidae > Cryptotermes > Cryptotermes secundus. The sequence goes on from NW_019720561.1 coordinate 1,271,917, forward strand.
ATGCAACAGGGTGCTTAAGTACAATATTAAGCCAGTACATTCTTGATATGTTGGGATTTTGGACTTTATCCATCGTCCTGGTTTTTAAGATAACAAATAAAAACACGACGTTTCGGAAACTGGATCTGTTTCCGTCCTCAGGTGAAGGAAAACACCTATTCAGTTGGGTCCCTTAGAAAGATCTAGCCTCAATCACTCAATCACTTGGTCCAGTGATTGAGGCTAGATCTTCCTAAGGGACCCAACTGAATAGGTGTTTTCCTTCACCTGAGGACGGAAACAGATCCAGTTTCCGAAACGTCGTGTTTTTATTTGTTATCTTAAAAACCAGGACGATGGATAAAGTCCAAAATCCCAACATATCAGTGTGTTATACACCATCGTCAGAATCCTATAGTAATTACCAGTACATTCTTAGTCATTCGGTGACCGATGTTTATTTCAGAAGGAATGACATTAATGATCAGCATCCGAATTTTATTGAGTAATTATACATGTAGCACGAATGGGAGATGGGAGAAATGCATATAGGATATTGGTGGGAAAGTCAGAAGTAAGGAGACCACTGGGTAGATCAAGGCGCAGGTGTGTGGACAATATTAAAATGGATCTCGGAGAGATAGGATGGGATGGTATGGATTGGATTGATCTGGCTTAGGATACGGAAAGCTGGAGGGCTCTTGTGAACAGAATAATGAACCGTTTGGTTCCATAAAATGCTGAGAAGTTCTTGAGTAGCTGCATAATTGGCGGCATCTCAAGAAGGTCTCAGCTCCATGAGTGAGTGAGAGTGAATTATGTAGTTAGGGCATGTTGACGTGCCGATGTACAGGCGCCATATTGCACGTGTACGTTAATTTTAAGTCCTTTATAAAAAGCAGTAATAGTCATGCAAACATCTACATATTAAAATGACTTTCGACGTTGCACCATGAATTTCAAGGAAATTTTATTTTATAGCCTACTTTGTATGCAGAAACAACAGCTGCGGATTTCTGTCTAGTGTCACACGCTGTAGCAACAATCCCACAAGTCTCGAAGGGCCCAGATGCCCTGTAGATTGAGTACGAGGCGGATTTTATTCCGGACATTTTTCAAATCCTCTTCGATCCCCCTCCCCCACCAACCATTTTTTTTCCTTGTCCGTCTGCACACCAACCACCCTCTTTCCATTCTCTCGTCAGTAACGCGATCAACACCCCCTTGCTTGAAGGGTGGGGTAGGGTGTAGTACTAGAACGAATGAAATGTGTGGAATTCCTGTTATATACGTCAAAGAAACACGAAAGGGCGGTATCAGTGCTACCAACAATACGGGCGCAAGTAGAAAGTTTTTTCGCCCTACTTTTATTGTCGACTATTCTTTATTTCTACTAGCACGTCATCTCAACTGTGACGCAACACACGGACCATTCATCTTCGTCCATATAACGGAAAAACTTGAGGCTGCAGAAACGTTAAGCCCAATTCAAAATTTTTCCCAGATTTCTCTTATATACATAGAAGAGGCAGCGTCATAGCTCAAGCGGTTAGTCGCTGGCTTCCTACCGCGTGTTCGTATTATTACAGAACTTAATTTCACTCAAACAAACGGAGTATGGATGACCAGTTCTCACAATGAAAACCAATTTCGCATCAAAGTATGAACCACTTTATTATTAAATTATTGTAGGAAGATTTATGGGACTCAGTGATCATTATCAGTAACAATGAAGCCAAGTATCCATTTAAGTTGCAAATTTAAGGTAAAGTTGTTCATGTGCCTAATTAATTATGCACTCTGCACTATAGCTCCATTTCTTGACATGGACACTAGTTGGACGTGAGTGTTCAGCTTCAAGCCCCGACCGCTTTCCTTCAATCACACTGGATAGAAGACAAGGTGGGACCCAGAGTCAGTCTGGACTAAGGGTGAGGGCACACCAAGGAAACTGGCAACCGCAAAGCAACCGCAATATCCGAGTTGAACACGTTGCTGAATGGAAGGCTCAAATTGAGGAAACTGCGTTGCCGTCTATTATCGTTGAAATGGCTAAATACATATCTGTGCGTGTCGGAATCAGTGGATATCTGATTCGATAACTTTTAAATTTCTTGTGGTTTCATATTTTGCTCCAGATGTCACCACCATCGTCCATTGTGTGCCGTAACATAGCATGGACATATTTCACGCATACTAACATGCTGATATGTGGTTGCACTGTAGTTATTAAAACGGGAAGCTTAAGGGGTTTGCAAACTCTCACTGTTGACAATAACACTTTTACTAGTTTACATATGTTAATTGCTCAAAAATGTCATTTGATAGAAAACCATAAAATTATACTCTAACTAGCAAAATTACCTAATTAAATTGCTGAGTGTCATAAAATGATGTTATATCGTAAGCGAAACATACGTAGACACTATAATTGGGTTAATTTATAACGTTTGTTACTGTCACAATTTTTTGTAACGGTGTAGAAAAGTGATACTAGGAATTTCCGCACTGTCCAACAGAGTGCACTGGTTGATCTAGTCGATTTTTAATTCCACACCTGTGCTACTAGTGGGTGTACGAGAGACAAATTTGCGCCCAACAGAGACGAAGCAATCTAAGAAGAAATTGCAAAACAATTACTAATTGAACACTTTCATAACTGTTATCCATTGAAACATAGCATGAATGTAATATAACAAAAGTGATTGCAACTGACTGTACATGTAGAAATCTTGAGTGTGACAGAATTATTCATAACCTTAATCTGAAAACCGACAGTAAAGAAAACAATTGAGGGAATGCATAAGGGGATAATATTTTAAAGAAGTTTCAGGAGAAATATGACATGGAAAAGTGGACTGAAATCACGTGGTTCGGGACAAGCTCTATAGGCGTGCTCCTTGCGACACGGTACCAAATCTTCAGTCTGCATAAAATGAGAATTTCTTTACCGGATGAGCGACTAAACTCTTCTCACTCACGACTCCTTTCCACGGAGATAATTTAATTATATAAAAAAACGTTTAAAACAATTCTTCATGTGCCTAAATGTTAGGTTAAAACCCGGGAACAGGTTGGTCCATAGGTAACGTCGTCTATTTATATTCAGGAGAAACTTACAATTTTGATTGGGTGATTTACTATGATAAAACGAAATTTCTCACGCTTTACTCAGTTTTCCGGGCATATTTTTGGATAGTATCTCGCTTACGTCACAATCACTTCTTTCATATCTTTTCTATTCATCTTTCATCTATCATTCAAAACCGTACAATCCAGATTTTAATTTGTCATTAAAAATACAAAACCACGGATAGTCAGATCACAGCTTTTGGAACTGTGAACATCGGCCGCTTGTTCTTAGCATCGCCCTTCAAATTTTCGAATTGTCTATTTCATGGTTCTATAAAAAATTATTTAGAGCACTGACTGCCCAGTGCTCGCAACGATCTATAGTTCCTTATGAATATTTTTCGGCACTCCCGTGAATAGTTTTCCCACATAATGTTAGCACTTTTCAAAAAGCTGCTACCTACTGGCTGTTTGCTATACTAAACTGTGACCGTTTTCAACACTGCATCTTCATTTATTTCTCTGTCGAGGAGTCTGAAGATTAACCTGCGAAATCAGCTTACAATTCAATAAAATCATTTCACCTAGAATTACTGGGTTTTTGGACTTTTCCCATTATCCGGAATTCTAGGAAATAGAAAAGACGACGGTTCGGAAACTAGATCAGTTTCCGTATTCAGGTGAGGAAAGAAAGGGCCCAACTGAATATGTGTCTTCTTTCCTCACCTGAAGACAGAAACAGATCTAGTTTCCGAAACGCCGTGTTTTCTATTTCCTAGAATTCGGGACAATGGGTAAAGTCCAAAAAACAGTAATTATGTGTGTTACCCGCCGTCGTCAGAACCCTTTAGAATCTACTATTTCACCTATTTGTAACATTTTGCAAGTCGCCGAACTGTTGCTTTCATCCATATGGGCACGACATGACGCTGACAAGGACAGGCCACGCAATATATTACCGAGACTTATGACTCTTGTCGCTAATGGCCGGTCAATACCAACAGCTGCCGATTTGTGTTCGCGATAAAAATGTATGTAGGAATACGGTCTGACTTCTGACGTCTGAGAGCCGGGACAGTTCAGTCCATTTAGTGATGGGCAACGAGCTGGACGACCTGGATTCGATTCCCGGCAAACGCAAGAGAATATTCCGAACTCCATAACGTCCAGACCTACTTTGGTGTCCATTCAGTCTCCTATCGAAAAAATTACCGAGGGCTATTTCTGAGATTAGAAAGCGGCCGGAGCCTGAAGCTGAAAACTCACCTCCATCTAGAGCCCAGATCAAGAATGGTGGAGCTATACTTCTATTCCCCCATACGTATTTATGGTTTAACCTTTAATTAAGTACAGGGACAATTTTACCTTTTCACCCTCACGTATAGCTATTTTATTTGTTGCTAGTGGAGTGGGGCTAAGTCCCTTGTAATGCGGCCACTTCTGGCCTATTGTACCAGGCCTAGATGATAGGTGAGGGTGATTGTGGAGCAATTGGTGGAATGAAGACTGGCAGGGGAAACCGAAGTACTTGGAGAAAACCTGCCCCAGCGCCACTTTTCCACCATAAATCTCACTTGACCAGACCAGGCATCGAACCTCGGCCACCGCGGTGCGAAGCCAGCGACTAACCGCTTGAGCTATGGCGCGGCTACCACGTATAACCAACTTCATGTGTTTATCAGGAATCCATAGCATCAGACAGGTAGCTAAATACAGTATGCATCCTACCAAGCAGTCATTGAACTATACTCAGATATACTTCTTCGGCAAAAATATTTTATTGATGTCCGATAGAAAGTGTAAATTTCCTGTTTACTACCGCGGTAAAAATATTACTAACTTGACTCAGTAATCTTGCCAATATGTACGGAAGTCATAAAACAATTGCAAATATTGCTGTAGTTTTTCACGCGATTCCAATCCTCATTCTCAATCTCTTTTTAGCCTACTTTCCTTATTTTCCTTGTTGTTCGTGTGTCCACATTATTTTTGCTTATTTTACAGCGTCTGTGTGGTAGCAGAGGGAAGTAGCCATCATTTTAATTGCATGCATAAATATTACTTTCTTAAACTGTTTATGTACTACACAGTATGTGAACAATGCAACAAATTGTTTCTTCTCTCTTTCACTTTCACTTTCGACACAATATGTTTCGGCCCTAATTGACCATTTAATTTAATTGTAATATATTTTTATTTGATTTAAATTTAGTGAACTACAGAGTGTGCTATTTTAGCGCATACCAGTTCTACTACGATTATGAAGTACTGAATCATGAAGCTTGCAGTTGTATATGTGATGAATGAACAATATTAGTGCAGTGTAGCAGTTTTAGCACAGTAAGACATCTAAAGATGATCATTTACGGCCAAAATATGTGTCGAAAGTGAAAGTAAAAGAAAGAATGAACAATTGTTACATTTTTGACGGACTGTGTAGTAAACAGTTTTAGGTATAGTAATTCAACAGTATGCCTAAATATAGGATTGATTTCTTAATTTGTGTGTTATTCTCTATTCAAGCCTTCAGCTATAGAGTTTGAGTATCGAATTTAATAGGGACCTGAACATGAATGATTAGTACATAGGATATAGAAGCGGTAAATCGTGGCCTATTATAAAGCAATCTCCAAAATATATCCGTAAAGAGGGTGAGATTGCGAGAACACAACTCTACAGTGTTGTCTCTACAGCAGCGTGCTCACTGGCCTGGCATATTGCTTCATACAATCTAGCTGGTGCATGTGTTGACAACATTAGAAAGTGATACATGATCCCTTGTTTTTATTTGCCGTTCCTTCTGGTTAGATGCACTACAATCGCTTTTGGTCTGCAGCGCCGTTGAAGCATGAAGCCGTATGAGAAGGAAAACCAATGAGGGGTTCGCAGCTGTGGGCTCAACAGCTTCGTCACGTACAAACTAGGAACGAAGCCGCCTCTGAAACCAGCTCGTATCTCGGAAATCAATACAAATAGGTCTGGTGCTGTTACATGTGTTTATAATTCCTCTACTTTCTTAAAAAAATGGATAAATGACCACAAATTACAAAATTTGCTGTTTTTTCTTTGCCGCTACAGCCCAAATTTGGGCCTAGGCCTACCTCCATGAAACTTTCCGTTTCACTTTGGTTTAACAGATCTTAGACATTCGGTAGGGCTAATTTCGCGGGTGATCAGCTCGTCGCAAGGCCTCTACCTGTATACAAACACAGAAAAACGCACATAAACACTAAATATCCATGCCCTAAGTGGGATTCGAACCCACGATCCCGGCTTCCGAGCGAGTGTAGACAGTTTATGCCTTAGACCGCTCGGCTACCGTGACCGGCAGTGTATAAGAATAATATATAAGAATTCAGTTCGTACCTCACAGGAAACAGATCCGAACCCACGATCCTGGCTTCCGAGCGAGCGAAGACAGTACATGCCTTAGACCGCTCGGCTACTATGACCGGCAGTGTATAAGAATAATATATGAGAATTCAGTTCGTACCTCACAGGAAACAGATTCGAACCCACGATCCGGGCTTCCGAGCGGGCGAAGACAGTACATGCCTTAGACAGCTCTGACACCGTGACCGGCGAAATTTGTTGTTAGTAGCCTAAAACGTACAGCATCAATGTGATGGAAACATTAAAAGGCCGAGCTAGCATTTAGGCAATTTATTTTTGTAATGAATGCGCAAAAATAATAAGAACAGCTACATTTTGGTAGTCAGTAGTTTGGTTTCAGGGCTGATATTCTGATATTGGAGTTGACTAATATTAAGTTATTATTATGAAAACGTTTTCTTCGAAAGATCGCCGATTTTCTTTGTTTATCTTCCTTCCCTTCGTCTCATTTCCTCCTTCCTCAGTTAAAACCACTGATTTCATTCTTCAGGTGTCAGACTCGAACACAGACCTACCGCTTGTGTAACTATACGAAAACTACTAATGCATGATATAATATGAACATACTGTCAAGATTTTAGTGACTACAGATGGGTTTTGGATTGAAAACCAGATTTAATTGGACTCCTTGATACAGCATGTGGCTACATTTTACAGTACACTGTTACACACACATCAGTGTTCTTAGTCACGTCTTCACTGCCGTTGCTTGGAAGCGGCTTCCAACTGCGGAAGTTCCTCTTCCTCCAGGTTATCAAATTATCCTTGGCCTCAGTTATCAACTTCTAACAGTAACAGCTCACAAAATCGCACCGCAGCATCCTCTAATTAATTGACTGATTCCTGTCTTGTCCTGCTTGTAACATCTCAACACGGATCGCACATAAAACACGGTTCCTCTGCGTCAATGCAATTCTTACCTTGGAATATGCTTGTTTGTGGAGCGGTTATTTAGTAACTTCTGTGACCGTTGCCTAGCAACGGGTCTACATGCCACAATGTAGTCAGATAAAACACATATGAGTTATGAACTGTATCCCATTATTAATAACACTTTTCCAGTAACAGACCAGCCTACTACGAAATGTAGAAAATTCAAAACACCCTGTATATATGCTCGTGACACAGAGGTGCTGGTACCGTGGTGGAGTGAGGACACTGAGATTGGATGCTGGCTGAATGACAGACAGCCCGGTTCTTGAATACTGCGTACCCTTAGGGACCCCCGAAGTGTATGCTGAAGATGAGTGTGCAAGATTAGGGGAAGGCAGGGTAAAGACGTAAGAAGAAATTACGTAGCCTCTTTCAGTTAACGGTGGAAATCTTATAGAAGCGGTATCAAATGTTACATGACGTTATTAGAGCACGGATAGACAGGAGTGGAATATTAACATTCGATAACACATTCTAGCTCAGATTCAAATCATTTAGGTAGGGAAAATACAGGGTGATTCTAAATTATTGTCTTGGTTTCCGCGGCTTATAATTTCCGAACCGGAAAGAATAAAATAAAATTTCTGATGGTGTATTAAAGCATAACTCAGAAGGTTACCGTACAGTCTAATTAATCTCAACACGACAACCTTTATTTTGTTTTCTCCGGTTTGAAAATATAGGTCAAGGAAACCCTGAAAATAATTTTGAATCAGTCTGTATTATTTTCACGCATGACGTCAGCCCATGTACCATAGTCATATTAGTGGACAGACGAGGGTTTTCGGCAGAGCAAGATACTTTTCATTTCACCACCGGGTTCCCACCCATCATCACATCCAAAAATAGGCCCTCGGCGATGGGCTTCTTTCCTCAGGGCGTAAGCCGTAGTAACGTGAAGGTAATTACTCATCTCCAGTGGCGAAGTGAAGTGTGTTTATGTCATGATAATTAAATAAGAGTAGGAGGACAGATTTAAATACGACTCTTCTCTGAACTATCTGATATTTGGTTCGTAATCCATCATCAGCAGCAATACAACCAATTTATTGAGTACCAGGAATCTTCTTGGAGTTAAAGGGCGGCTGGCGCGTAAGGCTGACAACCGCACTGCCATCTGTGAGCCGATTATTAAGAAAATATGGGAGCCACGAAGTCTCACATCCATGTGGTCCTACACGGCTTCTTACAAGGATACCTTTAACTTTTCTCACTGATGGTGCAGGAGCAGAACATCAAGACCCAGCAGCTTCAGTACAGTGTAATAAGAAAACCCGCCCCTGGACACAGGTCCAGGCATCTCCCAATCTCACAGTCCATCTTCCTCGGATTCGTCTTCTTATCGATCTTCCAAGCGGACGTATCCCAAGAGATTTTCAAATCAAAATTCGGTATGAATTTCCTTTCTTACCATCTTACGGGCACGTGCGCACGTGTATCCTCCAATATTGAATAGGAAAAATAACTTCCCCAGTCTGGGAATGCCTCTATATTTCTTTGTACTATTTTAAAAATTCCTCAAATTGGTGCCCATCGTGGAGGCACTTATTGCACATTTCTGACGGAAACCTTTGCATGAAAGATACAATACAGCTTACTTTTGTGCCAAGAGGCCCGGCAAGCAGAAGTGAGAACCAGCTGTTACGGAAACTCATAATCCGACCTAAAACTGTTTCAAGACACACTTTATTTCACTTTCGTAACATTGTTATGTAAATTATATAGTCGCAAACTTGCTCGCTTATCCTAAATGGTTTCCTTCCTTACTCCTCCTCGGGGGTTAATATGTGGGAACCACAAGGATCCAATTCTGGCAGCTCAGAATAAATATTGAAAGCGATAATCATGAAATTGAAACTTTAGTACATAAATTATTTATATTGTAGCCTGTAAAGCCGTTGCTGTGCGATGGACGAATAAACAACCCTGTTATGCAACACAGGGAACGGGACTGTGAAAACATTTCCGCGGCAACGAGTACGCACGCAATAATAGAAACAGCTGATCAGCAAACACATAAACACAAAAAATAGTGAAGGTTGGAAACGATGTTTTCTGTTTGGTCCGTGCAAAGTAGTTATACTGAAAAGTTCAGTTGAGAAGAATTGAGTTGAGCTCCGGAGTTGGCAGTTGGCATAATAATGACAAGAAAGGAATTAGGCCATGCAAAGAAGTCTTCATGTGTGATTTGAAGTGACAGGGAGACAGTTTCGAATCCGTTGCCAGGAAGACCAGTGACGACCGAGGACACTAGTGGGTTTAACAGTGAACTATAAAGTGTATATCAGCTGTAGTGTTGTAATTGCCTGCAGTCCCGAGTGTAGTGTATAAGGTGGCAATAGGTCTAATCAACCAATACGAGATCCGTCTAATAGTCACGCACATCCCTAAACATGACAATATAATTAATTATATAACAGCCTTTAATTAAGCAACAAACTACATGGCTCAGAGTCCATCTTTAGCAGCCGGCAGTCGCTAAGTTGATCAAGAAAGATCCGTCCTTTTATCGTGCCTACAGGTTCATCGCCTTTTTCACAACGGTCCGCCACTGGACTCTACCCTGACTACGTCAATCCAATGGACAACATCTAAATATAGACCTTTTCTCTAAAATAGGTTTTAATATTATGGCGTAAGGACCTGTTGCTAAGCGCTGACTTTGTAAACAACGATCGTTTCTGGGCAACGGCTTGATAAACACGTTACCACTGCAACTAATAGGCACACAAAAATAGTCACTGTTGAAAACGAAGTATTTCTACGTGGTCCGAGCCGAGATGTTATAAACAGGGAATAAAATTAGAGGATAAGCAGTTCTGCACAGGAGGCTGTGAAGATAGGACCTGAGCGCGTGAAGCTGAAGAATCTCCACTGTTAGAAGCCGTTGCTAGGGAACGGCTAGTGAAGACACAGCAGGCATTAAACGTCTTGGCGTATTCTGTGGTGATTTGTGAACTCTGAAGATTAGCTGTGGTGCTGTAATTACTTACAATTCCGAGACCTGTGTACAAGTGGTCAACAAATCCATTCACAAATCCGAACTACATCTATAGTCATAGATATATATGAATTATCAAATTTCCATCCACAACTAGGTCTCCCACTGAGTATCTTCCTTTGAGGGTTTCCAGCTAAAATTATCAGTTCCTTATCTTGAAATCTGCAGTACTTGGTGACTTTTCCTTAGCACAGGTTACATTACAAAGAGGAACAAACGCAAGATATTCCGTTTGTACTTGGGCACTGGCGGTGATTTGATGCGAATTACACACAGAACCTGTAAGGTCACACACATCAGCAGAAAAGGTCACAGGCTGCAGGTTCCCTAATCCTCTCATGAGATCACATTACGCCGTTTGAAAGCTGTAATCCTCCACAAGTAAGAGGCGAGGAGGAAGGTAAGGCTAGGGGCAGGAAGGGACAGAGGCTGCTGTCACAGTGGCGGCCCTCACCTAAGACTTGGGCTACAGCTCCTGAGAAATACGTTGGGTGCAGCCTTTCGGTACGAGTGGGGGAGAAGAAGAATGAATGTAGGATATTGGTAGGATGCCTGAAGGAAGGAGACCACTGGGAAGACCAAGACGTAGGTGGGTGAACAATATTAAAATGGATCTTAGAGAGATAGGATGGTATGGTATGGGTTAGACTGATCTGGCTTAGGATTGGTACAACTGGAGGGCTCTTGTGAACATGGTAATAAACCTTCGGGTTTATGCTGGGAAATTCTTGAGTAGCTTTACAATTTGCAGCTTCTCAAAAAGGGCTCAATTCCATAAGTGAGTGAGTGCCTAATATCTAAAATAACATTTACTATGAAATGTGTGTCTGACAGTCATGAATGCATACAAATAGATGCGGGGTTGTTGATCAGCCACGAGCCGTCCTAGAAAGCTGGTATTCTGATTAATTTTCTTTGATAAGGATACATATCGCGAGTCCTGTACGTCCACACTCGATCGTGGGGGAGGGGCAGTAAAGGCACTTTCAAAATAGGACAGTAAGCGCTGAGAAGCATCCTATCTCACGATCCACACACAGGAGACGTTGAAAAATTGCCAGGTCTCTGAAACAGACCGGTGCCTGCTTAGCGGCATGGCCACAGATGTTATCTACATAGAAAACGTGCTTCTTTCACCGTACGCAGGATACTGCAAGCTTTCCTATCTGCCATAACAGGTATATAGCCTTGTGTGGATCTATGCATTGTCAACTGACTTCAAGGAGCTGAGGACTTCTTAAGAAGGTGATAGTCGCTCAGCTTGTAAAGATAATTACTCCTCATGTTTTTGGAAGTGGAGAATTAATTACATTCCCAAAATCCTACTAATTAGTCCTATTCTTATGTAGTGTACACTGAAATATTCGTTCTTCTAATATCAATTGTAATTGCATAATGAGGAGCTTCATAACTTGTACTCTTCGCCAAATATAATTAGATTGATGGAGTCAAGGAAGATAAGATGAACAGAGCATGTAGCACGAATGGGGGCGAAGAGGAATGCATGTAGGATATTGGTGGTAATGACAGAAGGAAAGAGACCACTAGGAAACAAAGATGTAGGTGGGTGGACAATATTAAAATGGATCTTAGAGAGATAGGATGAGTTGGTGTGGACTGGACAGATTTGGCTCAGAATAGAGACCAATGGAGGGCTCTTTAGAACACGGTAATGAACCTTCGGGTTCCGTAAAATGCTGGCACGTTCTTGAGTAGCTGCACAACTGGCGGCTTCTCAAGAAAGTCTCATCTCTATGAAGTTAGTTAATATTGTCATGTGTAGGACGTACGCGTGACAAAAATAAGTGGGTCTAGACCAGATGAATGGATTTATTGGTGTCCTTTTAGAATTACACGCCTGAAATGACATCGTCAACATTTGAACTCTTCAGCTGCCTTCTTAATTCTCGTCGATTGACGGCTTCTTAACTGCTACTGAATGTCTCCAAAACTGCTCTACTTGGTAACACAATGAGTCTTGAAGAGCCTGTTTTCTATCGAACTCTAGAACTCTCTCGTTTGTGTCTGGGTGTTATGTTACGACCGACGGTCAGTAGGCCAGTCTGTCTTGGAATAAGGCACCCATCTGGGGCTTACGGTCAGATTTTTATTACTGTCAGACAGTTGTGGGTTGTTGATGTGGGGCGCTCTCTCTGACGAGAGGGCTGGTCTATCATTTAGAACTGCTGCTGTCCTGGCCAGCGCAGTCTTTCTCGGGTCCGAGTCTCGCGGGACTTGCGACCATATTTTTCTGTCTCAGATTCGAGACTTCCTTTTTGTCGCCTCCAACGACTTGCAGGGCTACGGTGCAAGTATTCGATCCCGCCTCCACGGGCGGGGGCTCTCTCTTGTCTGACAAACTTCTCTTGTTTTATTATTACCTTTGACCAACCACGTACAGAACATCTAATTCAAGAGTTCAGTTTCTTGTATCCCTTACAACTGTTTGTTTACGCACGCGTTGTCTCGGAAAAGTGTTTACTCTTGCTATCTAGGCAACGATGCATTCACTGTTATATGTTCTAACGGAAACAACTATTTGTCAATATTCGTTGCCGAGGAAACATGAATACCGAACCGTTGTCTAGCAATGGACACTTGGCTTCGACACCACGTTTGCGGCTTTCAGATGTCATGTCACAATATCTATTTCAGTACTGTCCTACTACCTTAGCCTACTTATCTGAAGTGACCTTTTCCGTTTGGGTTTTCCGAAAAGAAATCCCATAAAAATGTTTCATGATGATTAGCCACGTAAAATAGCTTATACGTTAGGCCTGACATGTGTTTTACGATTTTGTAACGTGATCTTATTTACCATTATCATGATCAGTTATACAATATTTTTTATGAAATACATTTAGTGATTTATTGTGAGGACATGAGCATTCAAAATCTTTTAAAACACTTTTAAGAGTTACAAACCGGAAGGTCGAGGGATCGAATCCCGATGAATTGGATTTTTTCAATTTACTTAATCCTTCCAGCCGCACTACGGCCCTGGGGTCGACTCGGCCTCTAACAGAAATGAATACTAGGAATATTCCTGGGGGTAAAGGGCGGCCAGCGCGTAAGGCTGACAAGCTCACCGCCATCTATGAGCCGATTATCTAGAAAATGTTGGAGCCTCGACGTCTCGCAAACCTATGGGCCTCCACGGCCAGTTACAGGGATAGCTTTACTTTTTTTTTAACCAACATACAAATCTCTAATGTTTATATTCCCCTTGCCTCTCCAAATGAAATGATTCAAAGTAAGTCACGTCAGGACGTTCAATGTTGTCTTTCAAATTGCACATTCGTAGTTAGAAGCAAACTTCAAGTAACGTATATATTCATCATTTGACACATTTCAGAATTTGATATTTAAATTTTCCGAAAAAGTAAACTAGATTTTTAATTTTGTTAAGCATTTATATTCCTTCTTTATTTCTTTATTCTCTACACTTCGCTCCCTTTCCAATCAAAGAAGTTAATCTTTTCGAGCGCTTCTCCCTGTCTCTGATTCAGCCTTACGAAAATCGCCACAGTCTCGAAAACAGACCCCGCTGCCTTCTATACATGAACAGTATTTGCCTAATCTTCGGCACACCTGTCAAGCAAGCCAGCTGCTCCTTTCACGGCCGCAAAGATCGTGCACTGAAACAAAATGGTTCCTGGAATATTATGTATCTTTGCATGTAATTAAATGTGGTATGTAGAACTCTGAGCATTACCTTTCAAGTACGTAAAACACAGAGCCTTTACGTCACCTTATTGTCAATTCCAAAGATCAGAAAGGAACCGGGAGGTTGCATGTATCCCTTCAGACCCCGATAAACACGCAACCCCTTGTGAAAATGCAGGCTAAGGGTAGTGGCGGTGTTTAATCGTTTGTGAAACAGAGATAAGGCCGCGTTTAAAGTAGATGTGTTGGCCATTAATCAGACATTGGTTGTACAACGCTCAGCATGTTGATGCAACAACGAACTAAGTGCCAATATTTATTCAGCTATAGAAATTATACTGCATATTAATTTTTAAAGGCGATCAGCTTACAATAGTATGTAACTAAATTGCTGGTATTAGACCAAATTAAGCTCGAAGAGTACTGTTTTCTAGGATATAACGCTGTGTGGATCGTTGAAAGTCAACTGATATTTCGGAGGAACATATCGCCTCCATCTTCAGGGTCGAAGAATAAGGTGAACAAGATACTAGCGTGACAGCTCTGCTGGCCAATCTGCTTTCAACCTGATATTTTGCTCGGATTATTATCCAATCTTGAAGATAGAGGCAATATTTTCTTCCGAAACGTCAGTTGAATTTTAACGGACTACACAGCGTTATACCCCAGAAGATAGTACTCTACATAACCACCGCAGTGAGGACCTCAAATCCTACGAAGTGAAGGAATTTTTGCTAAACTTAGTACGAAAATCATGACAACTCCTTTGCAAATTTCAATTGAGTCATGTTAATATTATTCACTTTTCTGAAGTTCCTGTAAAGTTAACTGCACTTATCACAAGATCTTGAAATGTTATGATATAAGAATATCCGACAATAACCTAAATATTTTCGAATAAAATATTAACACCGTAAAAAGCACATTTTTAACCTTAAACTAAATGAATGTAAGGGACATCAATGCCAAACAATAAAAATATAAAGTACATAACGTAAATAAGAGAAAACGAGACGGCAGCTAAAAAGAAAAGGTAAAGTTGTCCCTGTGCTTAAATAAGTACTACGCCATGAAAGCGTATGGGGAGAGTGGATGTATAGATCCACATTTTCTTGACCTTGGCCCTAGCTTCAGGTGAGTACCAGATATCAGCTACATGTGTTACTATCAACGGAAGAGAAATGGCACGTTGTTTATTAACGGGTCGTTTCGGAACTGAATATAAACAAGACTTCGTATCGCTTAAAAATACACGTGACAATATTTTGGAATTTTGTTAGAGGGACTGAGTAAAGACGGCAGTAACGTTGCTGTCTTGGTCGAGATGTAAATACGGACCTCTTTAATATAGAAAAGTGTTGCCAATCGTCACATCGCAACATTAGTTTATGAGTATTACGGTATTCTGCGTTGTGACATCATGTCGTTTCATACATTGTTACCGACATTTCAGAGAATATGTATATACTGCCTCTGTTTCAACCGCATTGTACTGTCGTGTCACGATACATTACACAGGGCCGTAGATTTACGCCTTTTCTACTGTGAGACTTAAAATGGAAAAGAAAATAAATTTAAGATAAAATATTATTAAGACTAATCAGATCAAAGAGAATGAAATGGACATTTCATGTAGCATCCGTGGAAAGGAATTTAAGAGCATACAACGATTCAATTCGGATAGAAAAAAAAATTAGGATATCATTTGAGAGATATCGGAGTAAAGGGAGGTCAATACCGGCGTGGATCTTGAAGTCTTAAAATACTGCATTAGCCCAAATATAAGAACTTCCAATTTCTGACGTGAAAATCAGAAAGGAAATTTTTATTTGGAAAAATTGAACTATCACATAGTTCTATGGATTGCAAGAAATAAGAAGTAAAATAATAAATTAATGATTCAATACTGTGACGCGTATACCCATTGCTAGGTAACGACTCGATAAACACATTCCTGCGTGAGTCAACGTACATAAGAATAGGACGTATATTGCTAGACAACGGATCAGTAAACACACCTCCTTAGCAGTAGAGGCTGTATTTTCTGTGTGGTCCGTGCATAGTTGTTATAAGGAAGTGTTCTGCAGTATAGAACAGAATCGAATCGAGAACAGACTCGAGATTGGAGACACCAGCCTGCAGAGATATGAGCTTGTAATGGGCTTGAGTTGGCAGCTGCAGAATAATGGCAAGATGAAAACTATTTTGTGATCTGAAATTACAGTGAAACTGTGATAGATCCGTTGCCAGGATACGACTAGTTTAAGACAGAGAACCCTAGTGCGTGTGTAACGCTGAACTGTAAAGTGTGTACAACAGCGATAGCGCTGTAATTACCTGTAGTCCCGAGTTGTGTGATTAAGGTGTCAATAAATCCAATCATCCAATCCAAATCCCGTAGATATTTCTTTTCCTTGGCACTACAGACCCAGTGGGCCTAGGCCTACCTCCATGAACTTCTCCGTTCACTTCGGGTTTTCTAGATCTTACACATACGGTAGGACTCCTTGGCCGGGTGATCAGCTCGTCGCAAGGCCTCTACCTGTATACAAACACAGAAAAACGCATACACACAAACTAAACATCCATGCCCTGAGTGGGATTAGAACTCACGATCCCGGTTTCCATGGGAGCGAAGACAGTACATGCCTTAGACCGCGCGGCTACTGTGACCGGCAGTGTATAAGAATAATATATAAGAATTCAGTTCATACCTCACAGGAAACAGATTCGAACCCACGATCCCGGCTTCCGAGCGAGCGAAGACAGTGCATGCCTTAGACCGCTCGGCTACTGTGACCGGCAGTGTATAAGAATAATATGTAAGAATTTAGTCCGTACCTCACAGGAAACCGATCCGAACCCACGATCCCGGCTTCCGAGCGAGCGTAGACAGTTCATGCCTTAGGCCGCTCGGCTACCGTGACCGGCAGTGTATAAGAATAATATATAAGATTTCAGTTCGTACCTCACAGGAAACAGATCCGGACCGACGATCCCGGCTTCCGAGCGAGCGAAGACAGTACATGCCTTAGACCGCTCGGCTACTGTGACCGGCCCGTAGACATTTACCGAACTATTTTACTTTATTAGCTTAAACGACAGTTTACGAAACAAAATTATATTCGATTCATACTATACAAATACGAATCGTCAAACAATCACTCATTCACTTTCTTTCTCCTTCCCTCTATCTCTCTCTCTCTCTCTCTCACACACACACACACATGCGTACAGACGCACACTCGCGCACGCCGTCAAACACAGGCAAAAATTTTGGAGTGACATTTCATCCATTTGATGGATCATATAGTAAAATTATTAATAGGACTCTTTTTTAATTTAAAGGATTTGCATTTAGATCATCTAGTCCTGTCCCTCTGCACAAATATCCTCAGAGTCCTACCAGATTTTGGCTACGCTAAAAATATGCTCGCTATATTTCCTGAGCCTAACGTCTACGCTGACTGTCGGAGGACGAATTCAGTTTTATGTTATATAGAAATAACAAACATTCAGACTGGCCCCGGGGCCACCCAGTCTACTGGGGGCTGTTTTCCTGGGGATAAAGCAAAGGGGAGAGGAGAAACGCACAGAATATATTACTGGAAATACCAGAAGAAAGGAGCCCACTTTGCAGACTTACATGCAAATAAGTGATGAATCCCAGGATACTGTTAAAGGTGAAGTTATTCCTGCGTTTAATTAATTGTGCAGACGCCATGAAGGAGTATGAGGGAGTGGAGGTACAGCTACACTCTTCTTGACTACGGCACTAAGAGGCGAGTGGTGAGAGTTACGGCCTGGTCGCTTTAACCCCTTGGAGAGGGACTGCGGTACCATTCGGTAGGGCCCCCAGCCTGTAACCTATTGCTATACCGACTGAGATATACCCGCTCCAGGTTATAATATTAAAGTGCATCTGAAAATAACAGAAATCCAGGAAACGGACTGGATGATCTGGCTAAGGATAGGGTCAAGAAAAATGATCTTCTGAACACAGTAATGTATTTCGTGTACCACAAAAGGCTGGACATTTTTGACCAACTGAGGGAATGTCCACTTCAGAAGAAGGACTCTATTAGCATCTCAGCAATACAAACAACATTCACTCACTCACTCATGGAGCTGAGCCCTTCTTCAGATGCTGCAAAATGTAGAGCTACTTAAGAAATTCCCAGCATTTTATGGTACCCGGAGTTTCATTACCGTGTTCACAAGAGCCCTCCACTTGGCCCTATCCTGAGCCAGATCGATCCGGTCCATGCCATCCCATCCTATCTCTCTAAGAACAATTTTAATATTGTTCACCCACCTACGTCTTGCTCTTCCCAGTGGTCTCTTTCCTCCTTGCCTTGTTCATAATATATTACCAATATTAATTTAACTTTGTTTCGCACAATTTCGATATAACGCCCGTCCACATGAAACAAATCAAATTCCCCGATTTGTTCACACGTGACCCTTTCTAAAGAACAGTTTACATGCTTCATGACTCACCGCAATCTTGTATCGTCTGGTTTTCGCCTCTTTCCGCAGACAAAGTGCCGTCACTTCAAGTGGCTTCGAGAAGTAGCAACTGTTTCAGACTGCCCGAACGCTCGCAGAAGTTTCTACCTGCTGACACACAGCACTCTGGGGGTAACTGCATCCAGAGGCTTCTTCCTGCGCATGGCTTCACGACATGGCTTCTCTTCCGGCGGTCACGTAAACGGTTTGAGGGAAACCATATTACAGCCGGTTACCCGTCCGAGATTCAAACCCAGTATATTGTCTTTGAAAAGGATCTGGAAAGGGTCATATACCTGGAGTTACTGAGAAAAACACAGAATACCTCTGTCAGCGATAGCGTAGCAGGTATAGTGACTAACTACGGGCTCGATGGCCGAGGGATCGGATTTCGAATCCAGGTAGGATCAAGAATTTCCTGTTCTCTACGTTGTCCAGATAGGTTGTAGGGTTCATCCAACCTCCTATCCAATGAGTTCCGAGGGCTCTTTCCCTGAGGGTTAAGCGACCGAGGTGTGAAGCTGACCACTCAGCTCCAGCTAGTGCCAAGATCAAGAAAATCTAGATCTATACATCCACTCCCCCATACGCCTTTATGATGTAGTGCTTAATTAGTAAAGCACAGGGACACATTTTAAATATACTAATCTTCTGTAAGAGACAAAGCTAAAGGGAATAGCCCAACTGCGTCCAAAGCAGGTTTTAAGGGTTTCATGTTGCAGCCCTAATATGAAATGTTATACGACGCATAAAATTGATAAGCCGGAGATAAACCTAAATCTATTTCAATGCAAAAGCTGTCAAAGTCTAGTTTATTGCAAATTATATATTACACCTCAAAGTCTCCGAAGCACATAATTGTATACTATGGAAGCATAATTGCATCATTACACGGGGTAGAACGTAGCGTTCGAACGGTTAACGTTCGTGCGGCATATTCAGGAAGCCTCAAATCTCAACCCGCCGACAGACTGTCTTGACTGAGAACTTTCTTGGTTTTCCTTAGTCCTTCCAATCACATTACTGGTTAAGACTTCAAACTATACCACAACTTCCCCCATTCATACCATCTTCGTTCTCCCATTACCCAGAGGAGCCGGGATAGTGGAGTCTGGCTACGGGCTGGACGTTCGAAGGGTCGGCGTTATGGACCCAGTAGGTGCGAGATCTTCTCCTCTCTACATCGTCGATACAGGTTTTGGGGCCCACCCAGCTTCCTATGGGCGTGCAACTGACACTCATCTTCTACTGTTCAGGCCAAGAATACGTGGATCTATACATGCACTCCTACATAAGACTTCATGGCGTATTGCTTAATTATTTCAGCACAGGGACAACTTCGTCTTTGAAGGATGCCATCTTCTGGGATATAGGGCCGTATAAATATTGTGTTAACCGACGTTTCGGAAGAGCGTATCGCCTCCATCTTCAGGTTATAAGAAATCAGCGAGCGAGGACCCAGCGTGAACATATGGCTACAGACCTGAAGATAGAGGAGATACGTTTCTCTGAAAAGCCATCTACGCGGTGCTACTTCTCAGAAGAAGGCATTCTTCAAAGTCACCGCCGTGACACAGTGACATTATTCGACGCAATGAACTGAGTTGTAGGAAGCTCCGTTAGAAAAAATAAACCACGAAAGAAAATACGTGGTAGTTCGAAAGTTATCATTTTTCACGAATGGGTTTGTGGGGTAAAGGATTTCATAAAGTAGTGATCTATAGCTTGAGGACAGGCCCAGAGGAACGCCAAACAGCAATGGACATCTCTAAACAAGGCCTCGGCCCTAACTCTGATTATCGAATCCATGAATAGGCTACGAAAGAGATACACACTGACAATGTCCATACGGACGCTGTGACCACATCACACGCATGCGTCACAAGCTACAAAGTCCTTTCTTCTTTCTCCCTTCCACAACTTCAACAGTTCCTTCACGCCGGGACTCTGTGAGCGCCTCTCCAACCCCGCCACAAACAGCGCCCCTCCGGCTATGGCACGGTGCGTTCAAACAGTCGGCGGCAGTATTTGCATGTCTCACGGCGAGATGAATATGTCACATAATTCAGACTTCTCCACACGAGACAGCTATAGACACTACGCTACGGGATAGATGACCGAGTGACTCTATGTCCTGATGGAAAATATTTGACGTTTCGAAAAAATCAGTGATAAATCAACTGTGTGGAACACTTAAGATTCTGTCTTTGGGTTGTTGCACCGTGTGGTCTTGGGAATGTTTCCGACGTTTCG
The DNA here is from genome assembly GCF_002891405.2 of Cryptotermes secundus. NCBI lineage: Eukaryota > Metazoa > Arthropoda > Insecta > Blattodea > Kalotermitidae > Cryptotermes > Cryptotermes secundus. Next base: position 1,292,723 of record NW_019720561.1, read on the forward strand.
GAGGTATAAGCTGTTTCCATAATATCAGTAACATCGCCTGTAACCACACGGTTCAAAACTACAAATCCAGGTGAAGCACCAAGCAACCCACTATGCCAACGACAGTGGCCGCACGGCCTAACGCAAGAAATGCCTTCGCCTGGTAGAATACCAGGATCGTGGGTTCGAGTCCAACTCGAGGCAGGAATGTAGGTCAGCGTTTCTTCTGCGTTTCTGTTGTCATTTGTATGTAGCGCTCTTGCATCTGGCTGATCCCCTGTCCAAGGAGACCTACCAAATAATATCTCTAACATTCATAGCGAAAGTAAAGAAAGGCATGCTCCTGTGCTTACTTAAACACTGTGCCATGAAGACGTATGGGGGAGTGGAGTTATTGCTCCACCAAACCTGGCATCGGCACTAAATGAAGTGTTCAGTTCTACGCCCCTCGCCTTATCCCAAGTGAAAGAGCCCCGGAAAGCGTTCAATAGGAGACTGGGTGGGCCTTAGAGCCGATCTGGACACTGTGAAACAAGCAAATATTTCTTATCCCTCTTGGGAATCTAACCCCGAGGCGGAGCCCCTAAGATTCAGAATTTCCGATTAATTTCGAACGGAACAGACCGGAGAGCCCCCGCGAAAGCCTAAAACCTGCAAACAGGATAATTTTATTTATCTACATAAGAAGTTAAATAAAACTGCCGTTAATCTTTGCTTACTTTTCTATGTAACATAAATAAAATAATTTAGTGTGACTGTCAATGTTGCCCACTGGTTGGGCCCTGTAGATTAGACATAATGGTGGATATACCCAAAATAATTTGACCTAACATTTCGGGGAGCGTGCCTGAGACGTTCAAATAAAACAAGACATAATAAAATCAAATAAAGGAGCCTATGCACACGAAGAGGGTCTGCTCTGAAAATTAGTCTTCACGATGAATTAAGAGTGACGTGTCCTTTGGTTTCGGTCCTGTACCTCGGCCTGTGGTTTCTGAGAGCAATTTCAGTCAGAACTTTTTTCACAAGGGGACAGAAAGTTTAATAAGACTCGAATTGCTAGCAATTTGGCGAGAAGTCCAAGGAACTGCAGGGCACAACACATGAAACTTTAATTCCATTCTTCCTTATTACATGTTGCTAAGCAACCAGATTGCAGAAAAAAAAAAGAAAGTCATTGGTCAATGAAACCTTCACCCTTACAAGGGCAAGGCCTTTATTGTGTTTTCTCTTCCTTTTGTCAAGTTCCTTCTGTTGCCTCGGTACATAATCCAAGAAATTTAAACAGGTCCAGGGTATTTTAGTTTTCTGAATGAGTAAAAAGAAAAAGTTTTCTGTGGGATAAATAATTAAGCACTACGCCATGAAGGCGCAAGGGGGAGTGGTTGTATAGATCCGCATTTGCTTGACCTCGGCACTAGCTGGAGGTGAGTGGTCAGCTTCACGCTCCTGTCGCTTTACTCCCAGAGAAACGGCCCCCGGTATCCTTTGGATAAGAGGCTGAGTGGACCCCAGAGCCGGTCTGGACGACGGGAAGAAAATTATTGACCACACGGGGACTTGAACTCTGACTCTTCTATCAACCAGCCGAAGTACTCGGAGAAAACCCGCCCCAGCACCACTTTATTCACCACAAATCCCACTTGACCAGACTCGGGAATCGAACCCGGGCCGCCGCGGTGGGAAGCCAGCGACTAACCGCTTGAGCAATGGCTCGGCCTAAATACTGACTAACTGACTGACTGACTGACTTCATGCAGTTGAGTTCTCGTAAAGGCACAAGGTGCTCAGTAACTTAAGACTAGCTACATTTCATGGAACTCTAATGTTCGTTACCGTGTTCAGACCATTCTGATACTGGCCCCTATCCTAAGCCAGATTATCCCAGTCCATACCATCCCATTCTATTTCTCTAAGATTACAAAGACAAACAGCTCCGTCCAGTGTGACTATTTAAGTTTTTACTACTTGAAAACTTAGCACCCTTACCTGTTTCGATCCTTACGGACCATCTTCAGAGGGAACATCGATACTTATTTGGAAACTACTATCACAATAGGTGTTCTGAGTGCTAAAACACATACACACTCAATGCCTGCAATGAGCAATATACACAAAATCCAACTTTTCCACAATCACAGCAGCTTACCTGGTATATTAAAGTTTTTAAAACTTTGTTGTTTAAGTTAAAATTTATAAACCAAGTAGGTTCGTGTCCCTTCTCCTATCCTCTTTCTGGTTGGGGCTGAACTTGTGCAGCCTGTCTATCTTTCAAGTAGTAAAAACTTAAATAGTCACACTGGACGGAGTTATTTTGTCTTTGTAATTTGTTAGTGTGACGGACCAGAATGAAACAAATCGAATTCTCTAAGATCCATTCTATTGTACTATTTTCTCAACTACATTTAGATCTTCCTAATAGTCTTTTTCATTCTGGCTTTCCCACCAAAGTTCTCGATGCATCCTCTTCTCCGCAATGCATGCTACATGCCATGCCTTCATTGTAACACATTATGTCCTTTATACAGAACCAAAATAAGGGGGAATAAAAAAGATGGCGTGCTACAAATTTTTATTTTTTAATTTTATTATAATCCTACTTAATAAAACAGAACTTACTTCATACAGCCTGATGTTTCAAGAGAGAGCTAAGGAATTATTGAGCTGTGTAATTCTTGTGATCAGCGTACCTTGTATACTCGTAAATGTTTAGAAAAGAAAAGGATTTTCTCTGCTGTGTAATGTTTCCTTCGCCAAGTATAGTTGGGGTGATCAAGTCATGGTGGACGAGATGGGCAGGGCATGTAGCACGAATGGGAGAGAAGAGGAACTCATATGGGATATTGGTGGGAAAGCCAGAAGGAAAGAGACCACTGGGAAGAACAAGGCGTAGATATGTGGACGATACTAAAATGGATCTTAGAGCGATAGGATGGGAAGGTATGGATTGGATTGATCTGGCTCAAGATAGGGACCAGTGGAGGGCTCTTGTGAACACGGTAATGAACTTTCGGGTTCATGGAATGCTGGGAAATTCTTGAGTATCTGCACAATTGGCGGCTTCTTAAGAAGGGCCCAGCTGCGTGAGTGAGTGAGTGAGTGAGTGAGTGAGTAATGATGACAAAACACGTACTCCATGTAGCCATAAAGAGATTATTTCTTACATATTTCGAAGAACGCGAATATTTTTGAGCATTGCTACCAGAGAAAACATTTCTAGCTTCACCTGTCTCAATACATCATATCCTTACATCGAAGCAGAAGCTATGTTTTACGGCGAAACGTAATGAGCAAGGCCCGGATTTTTTTGACCTGAAAATATTTAAAAAATTACCTACAAAATGACCGAAAAAATCCAGAAAAATGATCTAAAATATGACCCAAAAATGTAATATGCAGGGCACGGATTTTGATGACCTGAAAATATTAAAAAAAATGACCAAAAATGAAGAAAAATGACCTAAAGAAGAAAAGAAAAAACACTTCGCTTCCATGTTATTCACATTTCAGAAAACATATGAAGAACAATTCCATAAAATGGCCAAAATGACAAGAAATACCCCCAAAAGTCCAAAAATTTACCAAAAATTACCCCCAAAATGACAAAATTACCTTAAACCTAAACATATAAAAAAATGACAAAACATTACCTATAAAATTTACATTTCTGTAACCAGTAGCTCACATCCGAAATTTATATAGTTAAGAGCATCGCATAGGATACATGGAAAAACAGATGACATGTCATCAAAATCCGGGCCCTGTTAATGAGTACTGGTACCGGAGCGAACCTACCAGGCCTTTAGTGCGATTTGTACGTACGTTCGAAGATAACTGAAGGCTTTGTGAACTCGAAACAGACACCGAAATACCAGATTAAATCTGAAAATCATTAAGACTTATACTGTACATTTATATAACCAGAAATGTTACGTTAATATAGTAAGGAATTAGTGGACCAGAGGGACCCTGACACATGGAGTAATTTCATTCCCAGAATTTAATTTTATTAGATACATTTCACCCATTTCACTCGCCGCTGTTTCCTGATATCATTGGAGCAGAAAATGTTGATGCGATTTATTCTGTGCTCTTCATTAATTTAGGCATAGCGAGAGGAGAGTGATGCTTAGGAGATAAATCAGTTAGTCTACAAACTTCCGGTTCGCTGCCGTGTTCATAAGGGCACGCACTGGACATTTTCTGAATCAGATAAGTCCACTAGGGAAAACTGGATCTGTTTCCGTCCTCGTCTGACTACAACCCCCCCCCAATCTGAGGATGGAAAGAGATTCGGATTCTAGAAGTTGTGTTCCTTAGAATACCGAACTATGGACAGAGTACAAAGGCCCAGTTACGTGTAACGTGGTTTACACCCCATTATCAGAATTCTTTACAATTAATCAGATAAACCCAGTCCACATTCTTGCGTCATACTTACGTATTATCTTGTCATCTGTGTCTTGCAGGCGTTCCCCAAAAGGCGAGAGTTCTACTTAATAGTTAAAAAACTATCGGGTTCTGTAGAAGGGCTGTGTTTCGTGGAGTTAATTATGACAAAACAGGGACG
>NW_019720561.1:1297528-1309905 GCF_002891405.2 Cryptotermes secundus
GAAACAGATCCGAACCCACGATCCCGGCTTCCGAGCGAGCGAAGACAGTTCATGCCTTAGACCGCTCGGCTACCGTGACCGGCAGTGTATAAGAATAATATATAAGAATTCAGTTCGTACCTCACACGAAACAGATCCGAACCCACGATCCCGGCTTCCGAGCGAGCGAAGACAGTACATGCCTTAGACCGCTCGGCTACCGTGACCGGCCATATATGTATTTTACCAACATTAAAAATAATACTGTGAGTAAAAATTTTTTGTGCTCCAAAGTCGTGTTTTAATTTTGCCTCAATAGCAGCACTGAACCAATTCAACACGACGGCCGCGACAATGAATGCGAGCATAGTTGCTTTCCTGTCTCTGTTATTGAGTGCCGTAATATATAACTCGTGTTTATCAAGACCGGTGAAATTTTTAAAACATTTGTGTTAAAATACGATTACAAATTTTGAAGGCGAGAAAAGTTGAATAAAATAATAATTTTTAAAAACAGAATTCAAATGACAGTTCATACGTAACGTGTAAAATTACACGCATATTTTGATACAGAATAAACTGAAAACTTCATCTAAATTCACCCTCAAAAACAAATATTTCATTCCAATACTAATATCAGGGTGGCCTACAACTACAGCAGGTCGCGTATGATCTTCCTGTGTTGACATTATAAATTTGTTAACGGAATTCGATTACAGAAGATAATCAACGGATTGATAATGGGTATCAGCGATTAATTGGATACCTCCCCTCTCATTCACGCCTATAACTACGTTTATCAAACTAAATCTATTACTCTAACACACTAATTGTAGCAGTAGATAGCGCCAATAAATGTATGTGTAGGAAAGAATAACTATATCCACAGGAAAATACACATCAATAGGAAGGGATACAGGTTAGATTAAACCAATCATAGAACTTCTACTAATGAGTCTAGGTGATGAGCAGGCGTGGATATATGTTTATTAGTAGAAATGTGTATTAGTGCAATTCCCATTTACGGCCAACGGTGTTACTATGGTGATGTAAAGGATTGGGTCAACAATTACTTACTGTGCTGTTGCCTAATTGAGTTTGCAGCGTTTGGCCGCTGCCGTAGCTTCTGCGTACACAGTTCCTTACATCAAAGAACCTCGCTCTATCTTACCTGGAAAACAAGACAGAAACTTTGACTTAAAATTTATGAATTAACTGATCATCAATAATGATGATGACTATAATAAAACGTCATTCAATTGAGGCATCAGAGTTACTGCCAAACAACCGCGCTTGTAACAAGCACTTACGATTTAAATGGATTGGATTGATATGGCTGAGGATAGGAAGTAGTAGAGGGCTCTTCTGAACACGGTAATGACATTCGGGTTCCATAAAATACTGGGAAATTCTTGGGTAGCTGCAGAATTGGCGTCTCCTCAAGAAGGCTCAGTTCCGTGAGTAAGTAAGTAAGTAAAACTATAACCCAGACCCGCGCCATAGCTCAAGTGGTTAGTCGCTGGCTTCCCACCGCGGCGGCCCGGGTTTGATCACGTGTCTCGTCAAGTGGGATTTGTGGTGGACAAAGTGGCGGTGGGGCGGGTTTTCTCCGAGTACTTCGGTTTCCCCTGCCAATCTTCATTCCACCAAATTCTCCATCATCATAATCATCCGGGGCAGGTACAATAGGCCAATCAGTGGCCGCCGTGCCGAGTGAACCCAGTTGGACTCCAACCCACACTAAGCGAAATGTCGTTACAGCGCTTGGTTTAATGTGGGTGGTTCCCACAAAAAAATGTAAAACTTAGTGTATGGCAGAAACAGAGAGTTTTGTCTTTGTATGTCGATTTATTGTTGAAATACGAGAAAATTGGAACAAAGCACTGAAAGCTTTACCTGTCCTTTAAAATGAGCTCGTGTACCATCTCGTTATTTGACGGAAAATGCACGATACAAGGGGCCTGTTCAAAAGGCAGCAAACCTTCTTGTTTTCATCTCTACCTCATGGCCCCCACAATCCCGGTCGACAGCCACGAAACGGGAAATGGAAGTCTTACAGAGAAGTAGCCCGCAGGCTTGCGAGTGAGTGGGAGAGAGCGGAAGAGCACAGCGGAGAGGACTTGTGTCCGGACTTCTACTTTCATCGATATATAGGAAGTTCTGAAAGTTCGTTAACAATTCATGCACGTGGAAACTTATATGCATTAGAATATAATGTTGGAAAAGTAACTTAAAATTGGCTAAAGCCGCTTCCTTTCGCATCATTAAGAATTTCTCTTCTTTTCTACGCTGTATGACTTAAGTAGTTGATAAAACATCAATAAAGAAACTTAAATCAGTAAAGGTGAAATTAATTAAGCACGATACCATGAAACCGTATGGGAGAGTGGAGGATTAGCTGCAGCTCTTCATAAATCCAACTTTTCACACCACAAAGTGTTATTGGCACTACAAAAACTCTGTGGTAATCTTGAGTTACGCCTCTCTACTTTCTTGCGTCTCAATGATCTGGTAAATCTGCAGAATATGTCGAGTCGAGTCTTATGTTACCACCGACGGTCAGTCGGTCAGTCGGTCAGTCTATCTAACGACAGGATTTTTATTGATGTCAAATTGTTCATGGTTTGTTAACGTTGGGCGCTCTCTCTGACGAGAGGACGGGTTTATCGTTTATAATTGCTGCTGGTTTCGCCAGCGCAGTCACTCTCAGGTCCGAGTCCCGTGGGACTAGCGACCATATTTTTCTGTCTCACATTTGAGATTCCTCTTTTCATCGCATGCTACGACTCACAGGGTCACGGTGGAATTATTCGAACCCGCTTCGACACGGGAGACTGAACATGAGTTGAAATTTATGCAAATTATTAATCAGGTACTTATCATAGCTTGCAGATATATCGGAGCGCAATTAATTAAATTATGATGCCTCCTCTTTGTTGATGCTTCTTATTATTATCTTTATTTTTTAATCACATATTATTTTACAAATTTGTAACGCATTTAAAAAATGTCATAAAATAATTTCCGAAAAAATGTATAAATATTTTGAAGAGATATATGGACATGCACACTTAGGGCAGTAGATCAGAAACATCTGGAAAGTTTCGAAATGTGGTGTTGGAGAAGGATGGAGAAGATCAGTTGGACCGATTATGTGAGAAATGAAGAAGTGTTAATTAGAGTCAGTGAGCAGAGGAATATCCTACATGAAATAAGAAAACGGAAGGCTAATTGGATTGGTCATGTTTTACGCAGAAACTGCCTTCTAAAAGAAGTTATCGAAGGAAAGATAGAGGGGCGGATAGATGTGACAAGAAGACGAGGAAGAAGACGTAAGAAGATGCTGGATGACCTTGGGGACAGAAGAGGATACTGTCATTTGAAGGAGAAAGCTCTAGATCGCATTAAGTGGAGGAATTGTTTTGGAAGAGACTGTGGACCTGTCGTCTGATAGATTACTGATGATGATGATATTTATGTGCAAATTATACCAAGACTTTAGACCAATCCAGTATCAGTTAACACACACTCATATAGACTTTAATGCATATTTCAAAGGCCGGACTACAAAAGAACTCCATACAAATTCTGTATCCCAGAAACCAACGGGACGCTGTAACTTAACATTTGAGACTGCGACACTGCCTCGAAGTTCCTAGAGAAAGGAAGGGGGGTAAATATATAGTGGAGTTAATTTACGATTTCAAACAAGGGAGGGCTACAGTTTCTAATACGGAGCATGCAGAGTCTAGTACATCGATTTATCACAGTGCTGACACCACAACCAACCACTCTGCATTCTCTGCTCTCTGCACAGAGATTCAGCTCTCGTCTGTACAGTATATAACCGCTAAAACAGCATCATGCTGAACTGTTGGTACCAACTTGAAATGTTTAAAGCAAAGGCTTGGAAGGAATATGCTTTGACGTGGTCTGTTTGCTAGAATAACCGCAAAGCTTTTCTGCATTACCCAACTTCATGTAAGAGTTCTGACTTTAGAGTGATGATTCATATTAAATAGGATTTGGAAAAAAAAAGTGATAAAAACAAAGTTAAATTCACTTAAATTTCTATTTTTATTCTCAAAATGAGGGTAAACAAACAAACACAGACATGTGTACCCTTAAAATATGATTGATTATATTAAGTGCCATACAAAATGTTTGATATATCTTTCAGTAGCAGGAATATTGTAGAGAAAATCTGGTAGAAATGACTCCCTATTACTGAATTTCTGGAAACGAAATTGAATTAAATATTAATATTACTTCAGATCTTATTAACACTTCCTTCCGAAAGACGAGAATAGAGGCAATGGAAGAGATAATTATTTTTCTTTCACTATAGGGGAATTCAGTTTTGCATTTCCTTTGCCAGATAGGGAACAGAAACAGAGAAGGAAGAGAAACAGAAGACGCTGTGGGTGAGATTGATGTAATTTATATGCAAAGTGGGCAATACTCAGGTCATACATTTTCTGCAAACTGCCTGCTCATCCCTTTTATCTTTTCTTTTTCTTCGCTTTCTAGTTATGAAATCTATTTTACTGTCCTCGGATTTCAAAGGTTTATTCTTGCACTGGTTCCTTGCAACTGTCGATTAATATTAATGTCTGGCTAACTAAGATTATTACTATAATTATCTAATTATTTTGACTCACATTTTATTATTAATAATAATTATTTAGAGATAATAGGAGCGCTGATGAATATCGGTCTATAAGTTTGTACGTGAACGCAATATATTGCGGCTTTCTTTTTAGATGAGCTTTTAACTATTCATGAGTATAAATTCTAGTCATATTGAGACGCACATATTACAGTATGCGCCAAAAATATCAGCATTGAAATTCGCGCATCTCGAACGCGCATGTGCGTTTAACGACAGGGCATAGCTCCAGCCGCACGTGTTCCCAGTAGTGAAAAGGAAGTTGTATTGTGCAGGTGTTGGAAATGGATCTCTTGACGAAGGAAAAAGTATTCATAGTTGAGTATTATTTCCGCTCATACGGAAGTGGTCGCCAGACAACTCGCTCCTTGGTTTTGAGCGGCCAGATGTTACCGTCCAGAAACCGCTACACAGTACAAGTGGGACGATATGGTGTGCCGTCTCAGCACACGGTATATTAGGTCCCTATTTCATTGAGGATGAGGAAGGCAATGCTCTTACCGTCACCCAAGAACGCTACAGGGACATGGTGACTGGACCATTTCTTCAGGATCTGAGATGGTTCTGTCATCCAAGGGGCCTTCCATGAATAGACAGTGGTATCAACAGGACGTCTTTTCATTTCAGTACTGACTTTTGGTGCATATTTTATAATCGGAAAATAATTGAATAATTTAGAATTTAGAATATACTTAATTAATGGGCAAAGATGCAGTAAACACATTCGCGCGGAAACAACACAGGATACACAATCTCCACGTTCTTAGTGAAGCTGATTCACTGTACCCTACACCCGAGTGTCACTGTTTGCCTGCTCGGGAACAAAGCTAACCCAAGTTTTGCAACTGCCTGAGTTGCATAGTTCACGTGTTCTAGAAGAAGTGGCGACTTACGTCGGAAATATTGTCTGGTGCAACAGGCGAAGTTTACGCTACCGAATTTTCTAGACAATCGACTCACAGATGGCGGTGAGGTTGTCACCTTTACGCGCCGGCCACCCTTTAGCCCCAGGAAGAATCCTGATACTCATTTCTGTTAGAGGCTGAGTCGATGCCAGGGCCATAATGAGGCTAGAAGAATTATGTCATTTGAAATATGTGATGACCTCATCGGGAATCGAGGGCGTAACCTTCCTGCTTGTAACACAGTGTCTCAAATAACCACGCTACCGCTTGCCCCCGATGTCAGTACGAACACCTACATAATTTACAGCGTTCAATAAGCACATTTACTAATGGATCAGTGCAGATCATCACATTTTGGCATTCGATCGCAGGTTATCTAATTCACTATAATTGGCTGTATATGCTGTGGTAACAGGCAGCTAAGGACCGAAATATAAACACATATATCAAAAGACAGGATCATATGTTCTGACCTGCTAAATGTCAAATGATGTTACGATTTGTTATTATTATTATTATTATTNATGCTCTATTTGAAACTCAAATCCTCACATTGTGGCTTTGTCTGTGTATGTTTGATTCTTTATCTTATTCATGCTGTGTAATTAATATAGACTATCATTTTTTGTATTTTTTTTTAATTACGTGTACTTTGTGTATTTCTCTATTCGTGCTAGATTCTTAATTGACCTCTGAGCTGTTAAGTTTGCACGTAAATAAACATGAATTGAATTATTATTTAATTATCTCTATGACGTAATATGGAGACTTACGAAAGATAATTAAAAGGAAGATAAGAAAAATAATATAGCAATATATTCTTCGCTAAACATTAACAGTGCGACAAAAGCGAAAAGGGGATAGCACACTCTCATTTATCGATGTTCTAGTCAAGAGGGAGCCCGGAGCCTAGCTGGGGTACGCGGCCTGCAGGATGCCCATGCACACGGATCTGCACTCACATCTCAATTCCTATCATCACCCATCCCAAAGGCTAACCCTTCTCACTTCCGGCGTGTCAAGACCATATGCTAACCGGGAAGTATAGACATAGACCCCTGTATCTTAAGACGGCTTTCAGGCAGAACGACTACAGTGCAACGGACATCCGCCGGGCACTGAACCCTAGACCGAAGTCTCTCTCACAAGAGGGGTCAAACACAGTGGCCGCTATAGCGAACAAGCAGGTCACATCCGACAAGACCAGTAGTTTTCTAGAGGGATTTGACATGGGAACTATACACATCCCAAAGGAACATCCTTGGTCGTAGGATCCCAGGTGTTTACTGTATCCCGTGGGAACGAGATAGGAGAGACAGGCAACGTCATCAAGAAGTGGTGCAATGAAAACAACAGGCACATATAAGTGTAACAACCGGATACGCCGGCGGTAGCAAAGCATATTCAGGAAGGCCAAAATGATGGCAAGGTAGGCTGCATGGGCCGCTTGGTGAAGGAGCCTCCTCAGACCTGGCCGCACCCTGGCATAGGGGACTGCCTCTATGTCCGGCCACCAACACGGTAAAACAAATATGAACACTTAAACATCGCAAGGACAGACCAGCGACAAGAAACGTAGATTTTGTTGACTCAGAGACTGTTCCTCCAAGGTCCGCGCGTGGACAAATATGTTCGTATATAAATCCAGTGATACCATAAGTAATGCATTGTTGTATCTTTGATGTGTCGCACAGATTGTCGGAAACAATGTACTATTATTCGGGATAAGTAATTCAGTTGCCAATATACTACTGTACGTGATTTGTAACTATTTTGTCAATAAATAAACATCTCACTAACTCACTTATTGAGCTGAGCCCTTCTTGAGAAACTGCCAATTGTACAGCTACTCAAGAACTTCGCAGCACTTTATGGAACCCGAAGGTTCATTACCGCTACAGAAGAGCCTTCCACTGGTCCCTATCCAATCCATACCATCCCATCTCTCTAAGATCCATTTTAATATTGTCCACTCACCTACGTCTTGATCTTCACAGTGGTCTCTTTCCTTCTGGCTTTCCTATCAATATCATATATGCATTCCTCTTCTCCCCCTTTCATGCTACATGCCCTGTCCAGCTGATCCTCCTTCACTTGATCATTCTAATAATACTTGGAGAAGAGTACAAGTTATGAAGCTCCTCATTATGCAGTTTTCTCCAACCTCCTGTCACTTCATCTCCGTTCGGTCCAAATATTCTCCTCAACACCCTGTTCTCAAACACCCTCAGTCTATGTTCATCCCTTAATGTCAGAGACCAAATTTCACACCCATACAGAACCACAGGCAAAATTATAGTTTTGTATATTCTAATTTTTATGCTTTTAGACAGCAGGCTTGAAGACAAAATGTTCTGGGCTGAATGGTAGCAAGCATTACCAGAGTTCAATCTCCTCTTACTTTCTCCTGAATCAGGTTTTGATTTGTTCCAGTTGTTCCCAAATATCTGAACTGTGCCACGTTTTCAAAACATCTATTACCTACAACATATATGTTAGGAAAATATTAGAGAATCTTCCATATTCTCTTACTTCCGAACTGCACGCTAGATGTCAGTAAGCGTTCGGAAGTGTCTGTGGTTGTCTTATTTCTCTCTGCCTTTAAACAAATGCTGAGACAGTTATTCACTTCCAAGTTGTTACTGCGGGCTTCTCATGCAGTCCCCCAGACTTATACTCGTCAAAATTGCGTCTCGTTGCTGTCAAAGCCATCAAAATTCTCTTTCAAAGTTATGCACCTAGACATTGATTCAGAAAAACAAATTTCCCAGCCACTACTTCTAACTATCCTAAAGTCTTCATTGTCACTCTGCTTTTGTCACAAGTACGCAAGGGTGAGACTGGTAACCTCTCATTCCTCACAATAAAGTGTGTCTAACTTCTCCCACGACTTTCACTTTCACCTATTCTTTGCTATACTTTCTACTCCCTTCTCTCTTTCTCAGGGACATTCCCTGAAATTTCGGACACCAGCTCCAAAAGAACACGGCTGACGGCCCAAGAAACTTCACTATACCTGAAATCATTATGTTCCTTATAAACATTGTTTAATTAATGGCATTTATTTAAACACACAATTAAAAATGGAGTATATATGGCATTTTATGTTTTTTACTATATTTGTAAACAGATTTCAGAACTATTCCATTCTTTTCATAAAAGGTGTTAAAAACAGACAACATTTTTTAATAACTACAGTAGGCGACCATATTTGTTAAAACAAATTATACTGAAATAAACTGTTCTCTGGCTATGAAAAACTTAAAAATATTTAAATTCTGTCCTCATTTTCGTACTATTTACAGTATACCAAAAATTTAAGCAGTTGACATGAAATATATGAACTATTTCAGCAACATGCTGCTACAGACTCCTAGCAACTAAATAGGAGGAAGTTAACACAGGAAGAAACGGGTAGCAATGTACTAAAATTATGTATATATTGCTAGATTCTACAGCCCTACAGCTCTGGTTCAGTGTGTTCATTATTCTTACTATTATTCTTTAATTCTTCAAACGCAAGTTCGTCTGTGTATACGGTGCAACTGTAATAAATACTATAGGACCGTTCAACTAGTGGTTGTCTCTTCATATGACATCCCACACACTAAATAAGGACATTCAATTGGCGTACTTTTGTTTCACGTACTTTCGCAGAATCACACACTTTCTTTCACGTCCATTTATGCACTCAAGTGACAATGTACAGGCACGGTTCAATACTGTTCTCCACTACCACATCTAGCGGGAGCTCTGCAAAGCGACAACAGTTCGCTGCATCTTTCATTTTGTGTATTTCTGTCACAAGACACACCCTCCCGAGCCGTACGTTTATAACTTCAATTTTCTTAGAAATGTCGACAAGTGCCTCCGTATTCTTTTGTTTTCCCTGGAGAAAGAAAGCGAGAGAATACAATATAAAGACAAGTGAGCGATGATATCGGTTGCTTGACTAGGTACTCCTGGGTTTTGTTACATTATAATATACAGCTGTTGCTTAGTTCACAAAAAACTTATCGACTATGTCTCTTTTCAAGAAATACCTTGCAAAAGGCATATGGTGTGAAAACTCTTTGTGTTTCTTCATTAAATTTCGTAGATTTGAATACAAAATTAATTTTAATACGTAGATTCAAGGACAGATAAATATAAGACAGGAGCTTGATTAAAATCTTATGAAATATACTTCTCTCTTCTAAAATAAATGCCTATAAAATGAATCCAAAGTGCGGAGAAAATAAAGTGCGGAGAAAATATAATAACACATATTCATAAGAAACACAGTTCAGATCTCGACCGAGCTAACGGCTTTCCTGACCTACAATTTTAATACATATTCAAGCATATCAGGGATACTTAATACGACAGCATAACAAAGAGCGCCCAGTGGGTCCCTTGTCACCACGGTATGTCGCGTCCTCAGGTTGCGGATGGAGGACAAGGCCTCAGTCGAGGACAACTGACAAGGAGTGGTCCTCCAGGTTTGTCGAGGGGTGTAGAGCTAACAACTTCTCATCGTAGAAATAAACTTCTTACAGAACGTTAAACAGGGCCTCGGACAAACATATTTAGAAACATCAAGTCAAGGAGGATAAGATGTGTACATATGAGGGTTTTGGTGCGGAAGCCAGAAGGAAAGGGGCCAGTGTGAAGACATAGACGTTGAAGGTGATTTAATATTAAAATGAATCTTACAGAGATAGGATGGATGGTATGGAGTGTATTGGTCCGGCTCAGGATAGGGACGATTTTAGGGTTCTTGTGAACACGAAAATGAAATTCAGGTTCCATATAATGTTGATATATTCTTGAGTGGCTGAGCCACTGAGCTACTGGCGGCTTCTCAAGGACACATCTCCGTAGAGATAGATACTTTATTTTTTTAATTGGCGCTACAGCCCTTATTTGGGCCTAGGCCTACCTTCATGAAACTCTCCGTTTCACTTCGGTTTTACTAGATCTTAGACATACGGTAGAACTCCTTGGGTGGGTGATCAGGTCGTCACAAGGCCTCTACCTGTAAACAAACACAGAAAAACGGACACAAACTTCGATGCTCTGAGTGGGATTCGAACCCACGATCCCGGATTCCGAGCGAGCGAAGACAGTACACGCCGTAGACCGCGCGGCTACAGTGACCGGCAGTGTATAAGAATAATATATAAGAATTCATTTAGTACCTCACAGGAAACAGATCCGAACTCACGATCCCGCCTTCTGAGCGAGCGAAGACAGTTCATGCCTTAGACCGCTCGGCTACCGTGACCGGTAATGTATAAGAATAATATATAAGAATTCATTTAGTACTTCACAGGAAACAGATCCGAACTCACGATCCCGCCTTCTGAGCGAGCGAAGACAGTACATGCCTTAGACCGCTCGGCTACCGTGACCGGCAGTGTATAAGAATAATATATAAGAATTCAGTTCGTACCTCACAGGAAACAGATCCGAACCCACGGTCCCGGCTTCCGAGCGAGCGAAGACAGTGCATGCCTTAGATACTTTATTAGTTATTACAATAAAGCAGGCTACTATTATCCACTATGAAGTTCGGACTGTGAATTCGAATCTTGTCTGGCCCCCCTTGAAGTTATTAATATTTTGCAGCAGTTCATCGAAACCGAATTTTGAGTTATGGCATTAAAAAGCGCCAGAACATCTTCTCTGAAGAAGTTATATCTTCACATGACTGTCTCAACATCATCTTGGAAATAATATAATTTCAGAATTTAAAAGTCGTTGAATAGCTTAATAATAAATCAATGAGAGTTCGTAAATTATAAATTGCTTCATTTTTTTGTGTTTCACGATAGTTTTTCAATATTAGAAAACTGGATAACAACTTCAAGCTACACAATCTGAATTCAGTTTTCAACTTACATTTAAAATATTTACAATCTGAATTTGATTATTATGAAACGAATATTAATACCTGCCAAAATGCTGATACGGTCGTTTTCTTAACAATGCTCCCTTAATTAACGAGGTATAAAGACTTATAAAAATAACGTATGATTCAGTGATTGGTTTTTCTCACACGCACAGTAGGAATTATTTGAAAGACTAAATTAAAAAGACGATAAAATATTTATCCCTGGATTCTTGGATATTTCTTTTCTCTTCCTCTTCCAGGCCGGTCCTGGGGCCAACCCATCTTCCTATCCGATGAGTGCCAGACGCTGTTTCCCCTGGGGTAAAGCGGTTGGGACGCGAAGCTGACCACTCACCTCTAACTCTTGCTGACGTTAATAATACGTCGATGTATACAACCACAACCCCATACGCCTTCATGAAGTAGTACTTAGTTAAGAACAGGGAAAATTTTACATTATTTTACCATAATGTAGTAAAGATAACAGGAAGCGAGTATGTAGGGCTTTTAGCCTTACCTCAAATGAACTTACTACCGAAACCATTCCACATATTCGCAGCCGTCATTACCTGGAGGCGGTTTTCTCGACATAAATATTTATTTCATCTGTAAATTCATTAACGTCAGTCAAATATATTTCACGGTTACTGATATTAATTGCAGGCCTATACATCCGAATCTAAGTAAACTTAGAATTCGTTTGATGTTAATAATAAGCCGCTCCATAGCTCAAGCTGTTAGTCCCTGTCTTCGCACCGCGGCGGCCCGGGTTCGATCCCGGGCCTGGTCAAGTGGGATTTGTGGTGGACAAAGTGGCGCTGGGGCAGGTTTTCTCCCAGTACTTCTGTTTCCTTGCCAATTTTCATTCCACCAATTGCTCCACAATCACCCTCACCTATCACCTGGGGCTGGTACAGTAGGCCAGAAGTGGCCGCAGTACAAGGGACTT
>NW_019720561.1:1310549-1427638 GCF_002891405.2 Cryptotermes secundus
AGATTTTCCAAGTTTTGTGAGGAATTTGATGTTAGCACGTTGTTCTGCATTAGCACTCAGCATTATTCCGACGGAGCTCAGAAACACGATCCGCTTCTAACAATGGTCGCGGCCAGACTAACCGATGCACGTGAATGAAACTTTGTGTGACGGTAGAGGGAAGTCCAAGGGTCAATGCCCTACCCTCCTCTTCGTCAATGACGTGGCCGGAAATGAGTCATAAAAGTAATCCGGGTTCTTTATTGCCACACCTTGTACTATGTAATGAAGTGTAGTCAGGCAGAATTTCGACGCTTCGGTTGAAAGTACTACCTCCATCTTCACGGTCGAAGTGTAGGTGAAGAAAGAAGTGGTGGTATGTTTCAGGCAGTACTGTTAGTACTCACTGCTGTAACCTCAGATTCAATCACTAGTTACTGTCGTCTCCGTCCAGAGATACCTGAGTGTGATGCTGCAACAGCGTCCTGGCAAGTGGAGTTTCTACGTCCGTTGTAACAGCAAAAATGAATGAACAAAATGCGCTTGGTAACTCAAGACGCCCTGGTAATAACGCTGATGGCAGTAATATTTCACTGTTATGTTGTTATACATGTATTCTACTTTACGAAAGCAGCTCCACTTGTTTTGCGCTTTCCAAGCTATTGTGACTTATGGACGTTTTCATAACGATAAACTTTTTTTTATATATAAGGAGGATATATATAATGACAGATATGCGAGGATATAATATCCGTCCATTTTCCTTCAAAATGAATGATTGAATGACCTCCTCTGTGGTCTAGTGGTCAGCGTTCCTGGCTACAGATCCAGGGGTCCGGGTTCGATTCGCGGCGCTACCAGATTTTCTGAAAAATAGTGGGTCTGGAACGGGGTTCACTCAGCCTCGTGATGATAATTGATGAGCTATTTCAAGGAAAAAGCGGCTCCGGTCTAGAAAACTGAAATTAGCGGCCTTGGGGATTCGTTCCACTGACCGCGCGACACTCTCTACCCGCTAAAGGTGGCACTAATTTCACTGACAAGCGGCGGTCGCTCGGTCGCCATAGTTCGCTTGCGGACTAAGATCACGGAGTTTGTTTTTGTTTATGAATTATTTAATTATAATAATATAATGCCCATGTGTATGCCTATGTAACACTCTGACAAACAAACGAATGCTTTCTCCTGATCTGTTGCATAACTTACTTTCACTTAACATGTTGAGTCTCTAAATATGTTTCTCTGGTAACCCCAAAATTCATAAAATCATAAACAAAAAGATCCGTCATATAAATCAATAGAATTTTCTGATATATACTGGAATAAATATAGGAAGTTCGTGACGTAAATAACAACTTATTCCTCTGTAAAATAGCAGAATGACGCTCCCAGAGTTGTAATATAACATTATGTGCCTCAGTTAAAACGCAACACAAATCTTCACAGACGCCCGCTAACGTGAGGTTTTCATGGCTGCCTGCTGCTTTCTTTGCCTACCGCAGTCTTTCGGCAAGATGCAGCGTGGAATACTTCGGTCTACCGATACATAACACGTCAGAAGGCTTCCGTCACCCTTCAGCGTAACTCAGTCAACTGCACTGCCAGATAAAGTAAGGTTTATAACCACAAAAACACAACTTAAAAATTGAAAACTACAAATATTATGTGTTTGGACATTATCCATCATCTTGTATCAATCTAAATACCGTCCTGTTTATTTTCTAAAACACAACATTTCGGAGACTGAATGCTGTCTCCGTCTTCATGAAAATCCTATTCAGTTGGGCCCAATCGATAGAGCTAATCCCTATCGCCGGACACCTCTGTCAGTTTCAAGAAGGAGTACATAAATCAAACACAACACAAACCATCTACGAGAGCTAAGAAAATATTCAATTATTGAAACTCCACACGTATGAGGCCTTGCAGCAGAGAAGTATCTCGATTGAAATCATCGCTGGAGAGAAGCAATACTCCTTGTGGTACCAACAGAAGAAAAATTACTTCTCTTTACCTCCTCCTCCTCCTCATTGTTTTCGACTGACTCCGTTTACTTACATGTTATATCATTCTTTTCAACTTATCTGTTTGTGTATAATGCAGCAGCACTCCCCAGGTTGTGGGTTAGGACACCACTTCATTCTTTCTTACACGAGTATATCTACGATATGTTACGGACACCGGGCCAATGATGATTCACATAAATGTATGAGGTATGTGGAAGTTGAGGTACTGACCTTGACACTAGATGGAGGTGAGTGGTTAGCTTCACTCCTCTGCCTTTTTACCCAGAGGAAAGAGCATCGGCCGCGCCATAGCTCAAGTGGCTAGTCGCTGGCTTACCACGGCGGTGGCCCGGGTTCGATCCTGGGTCTGGTAAAGTGGGATTTATGGTGGACAAAGTGGAGCTGGGGCGCGTTTCCTCCGAGTACTCCGGTTTCCCCTGCCAATCTTCAATCAACCAACTTCTCCATCATCATAATCATCCGGGGTTGGGTACAAGAGGCCAATCAGTGGCCGCCGTGCCGAGTGGACCCAACTGGACTCCACTACGCAACAAACTAGCATGAAGCAGGCAGCAAGCTTACAGTTAGTACTGCTTCAGTCACCCGGCTTCAAGATGGATACACGGCGCTATATCTCATAAGAAGGAATATTTCAAGGGACTTAATTGATTTCAATTTAGTAGCAGTAAAGAAGAGTGTTTCAAGTTGCACTTTTATATAGTGTATTTATTTCTGCAGGAGGAATAGAATTTTAATGCAGTTAATAAAAAGAAAAACACATAAACTAAATAGTCGATAAAAGTTATCCATAGTCAATAAATAAGGCTAGAGGTCAATCTCTCTATAAGTCTGTTATCACTCTTCCTTTATTACCATCTGTGCTGGTAGGATTATACTTTATTAACACTCATTATAGAAATCCCTTAAAAACCAGGGTATTAAAAGTTTGTAAGTAATAAAACTCCTCATTCCTGAATAATCACGGCCACCCAAGCGCGGAATCCAAGGCTGTGTGTGTGTGGCCAGAGCGCAGTTTGCCAGAAATCGATCCCAAATTCGGGCTGAAATATACGAGAATCACTACATTTGCCTCACAGAATTCTAACTAACTAGGACCACGGCCGCGCCATAGCTCAAGGGGTTAGTCGCTCGTTTCCCACCGCGGCGGCCCGGGTTCGATCCCGGGTCTGGCCAAGTGGGATTTGTGGTGAACAAAGTGGCGCTGGGGCAGGTTTTCTCAGAGTACTTCGGTTTCCCCTGCAAATCTTCGTTCCACCAATTGCTCCATAGTCACCCTCATCTGGGGCTGGTACAATAGGCCAGAAGTGGCCGCAGTACATGGGACTGAGTCCCACCCCACTAGCAATAAAGAAAAAATAGAACCACGAGATATATTCCTTCCATACACGCCAATATTTCTTCAGCTGTTTAAGAATTTCCCCGTATTTGTGGAGACCCGTAAATTCGCTTTGCTGATCATACAGTGTTGATAAGTTTTGGGACTCTGTGTGGCATATAGACCGCCTCTGTGGTCTAGTGGTCAGAGTTCTTGGCTACAATCCAGAGGTCCCGGGTGTGATTCCCGGCGCTACCAGATTCTCTGAGAAGTAGTGTATCTGAAACGGGGTCCACTCAGCCTCGTGAGAATAACTGAGGGGCTAATTCAAGGAAATAGCGGCTCCGGTCTAGAAAACCGAGATCAAGAGCCGTGGTGGTCCGTTCCGCTGACAACGTGGCACTCTGTACACGAAAAAATCGGCAAATCTTCGCCGACAAGCGGCGGTCGCTCGGTCGGTATAGTTCGCTTGCGGATTACAGACCACGGAGTATGGCATATCACAAATAATGGTTCTTGTTGTTAGCTCCACGCGAAAATGTCACGCTGAAAACTGCCCCTTGTCAGCTGTCTTTGACAGATTTTTCAATTTATTTGCGGCTACTCTTTATATCTGGAAGGCGTCCTTTCTACCCGTTACCTCCAGGTACAACACTCATATTAAGGGACCACGCCTTAGCAGCAGTCAATGACTACATATTTATTTAATCCACAGTAGCTCTCGGAGGTGCCCCCTAAAGACGCAACATGCAGTACTGACGAGTGAAATCTTCATGATCTCTATATCTTAAGAGCACTAAATTTTACGGGAATTTTTGCAAATAGAACATAATTTAGAGACATTTTCTCATGAAGATTTCCTTGTAGTTATCTATATAAAAGAACAGAATATGATGTTTTTATTGCTATTTGGGTGGGACTAAGTCCCTTGTACTGCTGCCACCTCTGGCCTACTGTACCAGCCCCAGACGATAGGTGAGTGTGATTGTTGAGCAATTGGTGGAATGAAGATTGGCAGGGGAAACCGAAGTACTCGAAGAAAACCTGCCCTAGCGCCACTTTGTCCACCACAAATCCCACTTGACCAGACCCGGGATCAAACCCGGGCCGCCGCGGTGGGAAACCAGCGACTAACCGCTTGAGCTATGGCGCGTCCTCGAATATGATGTTACTATAATCGCTGTAATTTCCAAAGCGCTGGAGGTTGTTCCGTGAGGTTGAAATGAAGGAAAGCTAAAAGAGCGATAGGTAGCAAAATGAATAAACTACATGTAAAGGCCCAGGAGTTGAAATTCAATAAAACCTTGCCTGATACGAGCATATGGAAGGGAAACACGGACTGTAGGGAGAACGGATGAAAGACTATTCAAAGCAGCAGAGATGCGGTTTGCACGGAATGTAGCGGGCTATATTCTGTGGCACTGGGAGGGAGCACAGAAATAAGGTCGTAACTAGGAATAAGGATGCTGGATAAGGAAATACTAGAACGGAAGGAAAACTGGCTGGAACATCCACTGTGGATGCCATCTGAAAGAGCTCCATTCAACTGTCATATTATCAACAAACCAGAATACGTCATCCAGAAGGCTATAAAGAATATGTCTAATGGCTTCATGTCTGAGGACGGGACTGGCTGAAAAGTTCAACCTTTGCTGAATACGATGATGATGATGATGATGATGATGATGACCATGATATTTGTGTAGAGGGATTTTCGTGGAAATATAAAGAAAAGACTGAATAGGTACTGTGTCCGTTATTTTGGTAAACCAATAGGGAGCCTGATCCCATTCAGAATTTATTATGAAATTATTGTCACGTGCTGGAGAAATTATAGACGGTGTTTGAATTGGTAATGAGATTTACTGAACTCTTTTAACACATAATTTAACTAAAATTTACGAAATCATTGTCACAAAAATACTACTGATCTCAGTCTGTTACATTCACCAATAGCCGTTACTTGGTAGCGGCTTTCAACGACGGACCTTCCCGTTCGTCTGAGTTTCCAAACTATACAGGTGTCTCTGCTAACAAGAAAAGTTCACAAGGACTAAACAGTAGCAGTTACAGCAAAACTCAATAGCTCGTCAATAAATTCTTCGTTTCTCACTGAATAGTAAACTAAATGTCTGAGTTATAACTTCTCCTGCTTTTAACAACTCGACAAGGACAACGCAGGAAGCACCGCTCCTCTGTTGCACTGCAATTGTTGCGGTGAAAACATGTTTATATTAGGAGCCGTTACTTAACAACGGTTGTTGTATAGTCGTTAATTTCGCGGACTTTGCTTAACAATGGATCTACATGCCACATTATGAATCCTATAAACAGCAAATCGGTCACAATAGCTGCGAGGTCTAACGCATGAAATGTTTTTTCGCGCTGACCCTGGGATCGAGGGTTCAAATCCCACTTAGGGTATGGATGTTTGGCGTGTTTGTGTTGTCCTGTGTTTATGTAATGGCCTTCCTACGGGCTGATCACTTGTTCAAGGAGTCCTACCGACTGTAAAAAATTATTACGGAACTGAATAAGAGGCCTGGGCCCTGAATGTGCTGGAAGAGCCATTGGAAAAATTGAAAAAAAAAAGTACATAATAAAATTCCCTTGACCGGGGATCAACCACTCTCAATGTCCCGTTATACGCAAGACAACACAAACAGAATAAAGCAGACAGACATTCATACATCGAGTGGGATTTGAACCCACGATCCCAGTGTTTGGGTAGGCGAAAACATTTCATGCCTTTGATTACGCGGCCACTGTGAAAAACTAAATTCTAACCAAACAAATATAATAAAATATGTAATATTTTTGCAGAAATACAATCCAATAATGTTAAGTCATCTGCTTCTGGTCCAAAATATTCTTCCACTTGTGAATTACAAACGAATAAATTTCAGTTAAATTTCAACAGGGATGGGCTATCAGGCTTGGCCGAAACGTAATTTCTTATTCTTCCTCCCAGGATCCTGGTATTACACCCCCCGTTCCAAAGCTCGGACATTATTGATCCTAGGCCGACTCTGACCTCCCCACCCGCGAGGTCTGCGTTTCATAACTGCTCAGGATATGGTGGCATGCCTTGTATATTTCTTTCCATTTCTGGCGGTAATTCCAAGTTCGATGAATTATGTAGTTTCTGACACTTTTCCTCACTTCTAATACGTCTCCTTTTGTCACTCCAACTAATGGACACAGAAGTCTGGTTTATGATCCGCCAACCTGACTTTCATTGTGTAATATTACTGATTTACAATCCACACTGGAAACTTCAGTAATATTTCTTTTATACGCATATAAAAGTATGAAAAAAAAGTGTCCCTGTAACAAGCCGTNAAAGTAAAAAAAAAAAGTGTCCCTGTAACAAGCCGTGGAGGCCCATGGGGCTGTGAAATGTTGAGGTGCCCACATTTTCTAGACAATCGGCTCATAGATGGCGGTGAGGTTGTCAGCCTTACGCGCCGCCCGCCCCTTACTCCTAGTAATATTCCTAGTACTCATTTCTGTTAGAGACTGAATCGACCCCAGGGCCATAGTGCGGCTGGAAGGATTNATTTAAGTCCATCTTATATATTGTCTCAATAAAAACCAAAAATTTATTTTACATTATATTAATTTGGTTAGCAAAATAATAGGCTCATAGTTTAATGAGAGTTAGAAATACAGAAGTTTATTGTCCCATGGGATATGATATCATGTATTCTTGTAGCTTCTAATGATTACCCAGACTATACGGCGTCACATCTCAGAAAATAATAATCTCCACTAACATAAGAACTCTCAAATTTCCACCTGCTACTATATGATTTCACATAAATTCCTTCACTGGGAAATCAAAGTCAGACTTTAATATACGAAGGATACGTTACATTTTTATGTGTATATATTACAGCTGTATTTATTTGTGGATCACTTAACGATGTGTCAGCAACTCAGTCTGTATGGTTTGAAACGGTGTGAGGAATACTCAAATTGTAAAAGATGTGGAAGAAAGTGAGCTTGGTCTAATTTTGTGTTCCATTACAGCATTTGCTTGAAGGATCTGAGATGAATAGAAATAAATCTGTAGAGAAAACAAAGTAACTCCGTGAGATTAGTCCACAAGCAAACTATACCGACCGAGCGACCGCCGTTTGTCAGTGAACTTTAGTGCCAACTTTTGCGGATAGAGGGTGTCGCGTGGTCAGCGTAACGGATCCGCCACGGCCGTTAATTTCGGTTTTCTAGACCGGAAATCTGTACAGAAGGCTTGATAAAACATTTTCTTAAAACATTTTTATTAAAGTGAAAAAGAAATATATGATTCTAATAAAATATCATATATTTAAGTCTCAAAAACAGATTTGTTTGCATTATTCTAGATATCTCTTTGCAAGATAATATTAAAAGAGATCTGCCCGTTTAGAAAATGCACGCGTGTTTAGTTCAAATTGGAGTAAAATACGAACTTATTTTTTTTTTTTTTAGAATTAATTTTATTACAGCGTTTCAAATATCTCAAGATTCCATTAGGCTGTGGGTTTTTCAGGCCTAAGTAACAGTGACGTAGATAAAGCCAGTTTATTCCTAGGATCCAACTCCAGCCAGTAACCACATAGGATACATTTTACTACAGATGCAGATACGTATGTACGTGTCTGTACTGCTGCGGTCACGACCATATTTCAAAGCCTATTCCCTCCCAATCCACAACCCCATCGACCATCTCTTCTGCTGATACACACACTCGCCCCCAGAGCAGTATATCCAGAGGGGCATGTGAACTTCAGCCGCAAATATTTCAAAGTAACGCGTGTTGCATACTTCGGCAGCCTGCCAACTCATTCACAGAAACTTTCAAACTTTGTCTTTTCATGCGCATCGAATTGTGGTTTTTGTGTATCCTCATTTAAACCGTTATGTGGGCCCAAGAATTTCTCGCCGTGTGCTTGCCTTCAGCTTTCGGACTCACAATAAGGCTGCCTTTTAGGGAAAAGCGACAGGATTATGATGACAAACAGTGATGACCAAATTCCTTCCAAATTATGTAAACGACTAAGCACGTGAAACAATTATAGGTCAACATTAAAAAGATCATGGAGTTCTGTGCAATGACTCACATTACCTTGAAACATGTAATACCGTCGCTATGCAAAGATCGCGAGAAGGAACGTGCATTGCTTGGTAACGGCTCTATAAACACGTTCTAGCGGAAACGATATCAAAGCTAATGTCAGAAAACAGATCAGTAAACATGCCTAAAAAAGGGATATTACTAGAAATAGTGTTTTCTATTCGGTCCGTGCAAAATGGTTATAAAGAAGAGTTCAGCTGAGAATCGGCAGTCGAGTTCCGGAGTTCCAAGTGAGCAGTTAGTCGAGAGTTGGGCTCTGCAAGTGAGGCTGAGAAGATGGAGCCATGAGGTGAGTTGGCATTTCAGTGGAGTTCAGTTGAGAGTTCAGATGTAGAGTGTTGAAAATCGGGCAACGGCGTTGCCACGGAAGTCGAAGAATCTTCATTATTAAGATTCGTTACCAGGAAACGTCTAGTGAAAGTACCACACAGGAAGAGCCATTGTTGTAAGTTACTTCAAACTCTGGCCATGCAAAGTACGAGACTGTCCTCATACTTATTGTAGGACGGAAGATCTGTAGTTAGGTCCAAATTCAATTTTGGGGAAGGAATTAATCCATCCACCCCCCCACCCCCCCAGCTAAAGGGGAATGTAAACCAATGGAAATGGGCTTATAACTTTTAGCACGCTTGGTCATCAGACAGACAGACAGAGAGACATTCAGAGTTAACGGAAGCTGGCGCACTGCTGATTTCAATGGTCCGATGATTTGGACATCATTAGCCTCAGTTCAATACTGCAGTGATCAGGTTGCTTCATTTACCGGGCACCAGGGTGGATAAGCAGAAACTTGCTCGTAGGTACAGAAAGAGGAGCAGTAGAGGCTGATGTTCATTTATTTGAAAGAGTGAATTCCACCATTCAAACTCAACAACAAAAAATTGTACACGCTCTATTCTACGTCCTTTAAAATGTATGGTAGGATAATGGCGTTCAGGGAACGTGGTTAAGTGGACAGAGAACCAACTGCGCATGACGGAGTTTTAGTGTAGAGATGGGTTATTCTGAACTAGGATTCTTGTCTGCATATTTTGAGGTTTTCACGGCGATGACTATGAAGAAAGTCGTCTTCTGGGATTTGGCGACGTGTATTCTTCGTTTTGGCTGACGTTTCGGAGGAATGTGGGGAGCAGTAGAGCTACTTCTCTCTGCATTCACAAGCCATTCACCTGCTCTGAAGATGGAGGTGATACGTTCCTCCGAAACGTCAGCCAAAACGAAGAATACATGGCGCCAAAACCCAGAAGACTTTCTTCTTAGGATTCTTGTCCTTTACCAAAATTTCTGCTAGAATATATGCTGATAACATTTAAAATTAAGCAAGAACCAATATCTTACATATTTCTACAATTTTTAATTTATTGTTCATTATTGATTATTGATCATTGTGAAATTAAATCTAGAATTGCCGTGGAAAAAGCTGCATTTAGCAAGAAGAAGAATCTTTTTACCAGCAAATTGGACTTAAATTTGAGAAAGAAACTAGTGAAATGCTACATTTGGAGCACAGCTCTGTATGGGGCTGAAACATAGACACTTAGGGCAGTAGATCAGAAACACCTGGAAAGTTTCCAAATGTGGTGTTGGAGAACGATGGAGAAGATAAGTTGGACCGATTATGTTAGAAATGAAGAAGTGTTAATTAGAGTCAGTGAGCAGAGGAATATCCTCCACGAAATAAGAAAACGGAAGGCTAATTGGATTGGTCATGTTTTACGCAGAAACTGCCTTCTAAAAGAAGTTATTGAAGGAAAGATAGAGGGGCGGATAGAAGTGACAAGAAGACGAGGAAGAAGACGTAAGAAGATGCTGGATGACCTTGGGGACAGAAGAGGATATTCTCATTTGAAGGAGAAAGCTCTAGATCGCGTTAAGTGGAGGAACTGTTTTGAAAGAGACTGTGGACCTGCCGTCTGACAGATTACTGATGAATGAATGAATGATCATCACGTAATTACAATGTTATGTGCAAGGAGAAATATTTAATATATTATTTAAATGCCCATATATGGAAAATCAAGTAAGTTCCAGAGCATATGATAATTGAAATCAACTAACAAAAGAAAATATTCCCTCCAAGGCGAGGAGGATGTACACAGCTACACAAAGGAACCTCATACTTTGTACGCTTCAAACAAACACTGTAACTTTGGACCGAATAAACTGGTTTACCTGTGACGTACTAGAATTTTACTTGGGAGGTGATTGTTTCGAATCTCGGGTGCAATATAGGATATTATGACCAAGGTTTTCTGTGGTTTTTCCGATCCCTCCAGAAAACTTCCTCGATTAGATAATGGCCACGTCCTTCCACGTCCTACTCTCTAAGTAATCATTCACCAATCAATCTGTCATCCCACCTTATTCAAGCTTAATACTGATAGAGTCATTAAACCATCAACCCCCAAAATAAAATATAAATATGATAAAGTCATGACAGATGAGTTGGGTAGGACAAGTAAAACGTATGTGAGAAATGCACACGTAATTTTAATCGACAAATCTGAAGGAAAGAGAATACTTAAGAGATCTAGGCATAGATGAGAGGATGATACTATTATGGATAGTCAAAATAGTGAATGAATTTATTTCACTAAGCATAGAATTAAATTGAACTTTCTTGCTAACATTGTGATGAAACATGTAGTTCCCTAAATAAGTAAAGTTGTCCCTGTGCTTAGCTAATTAAGCATTACTCAATGTAGGCGTATTGGGGAGTGGATGTATAGATCCATATTTTCTTGACCTCGGTAATAGCTGGAGGCGAGTGGTAAGCTTCACGCCCCGGCCGCTTTACCCCCGGTACCCATTGTATAGGATGTTGGGTGGACGACATGAAGGAGGAAATTTTATGACCCTAAAGGGGCACGAATTCTGACCCCTCAGTCGTCGATCCCGTAGTCAGTCGCAATACCGACTGAGCTTTCCCGGCTCCGGTTCCATAAAGGGGGCGATTTTTATGCCATCTGAGCCAAAACAAGCTTGTAAAGAAGGACTCTTCTCTATGATGTCAGTGAAGCATTGTTTGGTGCAGGCACGTAATATTTCGATGTCTGATTGTACTGATTTCAGGTTACCGCTGCAGTTATGCCACTCTAGCCCAGAAGACGTCTGCAATAGCAGGATCGGGTCCTCTGTTGAGAGACAACCCACAGGCTCAGTACATGGATATTATGCAAATTTAATCCTTAATTCGCGGTGATGGTTGCGGTAGTGTGCGTCTGTCTTCAACTGCCTCAAGGGGAAAAGACTTGAAGACAGACTAAGTGAAAACCTGCGACCCAGTATCGCTCCGCTATGTACTAAAGTACAGCGTGAAACACAAGGATTTTATATACTGTAATATTTAAACTGATTATAGGAAACATCTTAATAATCACTCTAAATATTGTACTTCCATGGAAATGAATTCCACTACAATTAAGATAAATGTATTCCGAAATGTGATAATCTGTAATTTTGTAGGTATCAACGTTTCGTAGGAAAATTCTGCCTCAGTCTTCAAGGTAAGATCCCTTGCCCTAAAACCAGAGGCAGAACATACCCCCAGACCACTGATACCTACAATTTCATCTATGAAATAACAGGCGACATGTACAAGATAACCATAATATTATTCCTATACCTGCCACTTATTGAATATTGACAAAAAACTCCGTGGCCTCTAGTCCTCAAGCGAATTATATCGACCGAGCGACCGCCGCTTGTCGGCGAAGTTAGTGCCAACTTTTGTGAATAGTGGGTGTTACATGGTCCGCGCAACGGATCCCTTCGGCGGTTAATCTCGGTTTTGTAGACCGGAGCGGCTATTTCCTTGAAATATCCTCTCAATTATCCCCACGAGGCTGAGTGGACGCCGTTCCAGGCCCACTACTTCTCCGAAAATCTGGTATCACCGGGAATCGAACCCAGGACCTCTGGCCACTAGACCACAGATTATAAAATTTGCAAAACGCCACAGAATGTGACATCTGTTGGAAATTTATTGTAAATTACGCAATCAAGAAATATACGGAGGTAAATTTTCTCATGAATTTGAACTTCTTAGAGAGTTTCTAGATATAATATTTACACTTTTAATTCTGCAGTGTTTTATTCGGCTCTGCAGGAGCTAAAATTAGTGCATCTGCTATTAAAATTCATCAAATTAAAAGAAGCCTGAAAGGTATCGCATCAACTGAAAACATTAATCATTAAGCATGTCTACATTAGAAAACGTCGAACAATGATAAATACTACTTAACTAACTCAATGTGCCTTGTCTCTGACATATTTCTCTTCAGGACTAAGCACGTGGTGCAGCGAATACGAAAATAAACTGGACACTGAATAGACCATATATACACGTATAACGGGGGCACGCGGTAACGTGGTTGGTTGAGGCACTATGCTACAAGACGGAAGGTCGCGGGTTTAAGTCCCGTTGTGGTCATTGGATATTTTTTTTCAATTGACCTAATCCTTCCAGCCGCACTATGGCCCTGGGGTCGACTCAGCCTCTAACAGAAATGAGTACCAGGAATATTCTTAGAATATTCTTAGGGGGAAAGGGCGGCCGGCGCGTAAGGCTGGCAACCTTACCGCCATCTATAAACCGATTGTCTAGAAAATGTGGGAACCTCAACATCTCACAACCCTATGGGCCTCCACGGCCTGTTACAGGGATACCTTTACTTACTTACTTACTATACACGTATAACAAGAAGTTCTAGGAAGAAACTAACCTCCTACTTTACTTCAAACAACACGGACCACATAGAAGACGCCCGCGTCCAACAATTTTTGCTATTGTTGCCTGTATATTCTTTTGTAGTCGTAACGTTTTCACTAAGACGTTGCCTAGCAACGAGAGGGAATAAACATATAGACATACAAACTGTTAGGAGGGACCTATGAAGTATGACGTTGAGATGGCCTCATGTGTCATGATGTACATACCAAGATTCATAATGACTGGCTGAGATATTTAAAGTTTGAGGTGGAATACACAGACACAAAAACACACAGATATCATGGAAATGCATAAGACCACATTTATTTCTATAAAATAAGAATGTGTGCTAAAAGTAGAACAACATGTGAGGGAACGAGGCTATGAGACCAATGGTAGAACCCAAATATGACTCACGGAGATGAGCCCTTCCTGAGAAGCCGCTAGTTGTGCAGCTACTCAAGAAGTATCCAGCAATTCATGGGACCCGAAGGTTCATTACCCTATTTACAAAGGTCCTCCACTAGTCCCTATCCCGAGCCAGATCAATCCAGTCCATACTACTCCATCCTATCTCTCTAAGGAGAATTTTAATATTTTCCACCCCCTTACGTCTTGGTCTTTCTAGATGTCTCTCTCCTTCTGGCTTTCTCACCAATATTATGTTTACACAAAAACAGTCCGACATGAGCTTCACAAATCCAATAACCACAGTAGGGCTGCAATTGCTAAACCTCTGATTACTGAAAGTAACGCTCAGATGCGCAGCCGATGGTGTCACGACCATAAATCCTGGACTTCACGCAACCCGAAACGCGAGCATGATACAGTCAGATGAGGAGTGCTTACGCTGTTTCCTATATGAGGAAGAGTTTAAGTTTGGTGAACACCCAACGAAGTCTGCAGCTCAGAATGCCTGGTTCCAACACTGAAACACATGAAGAGGGGAATGGGGAGGTGCTGTGATGCTTGGGGGGGCAATATCATGGTATTCTGTTGGTCCCATCATTACATTTCATGGCCTAATTGTTGCGAAGGAGTACGTGGACAGGTTGGGTAATCAGGTGCATCACATGACACAGACGCTATTCCTGAACAGCGATCCAGTTATCCATGGAGAAAATGTCCCGGTTCACACTGCTGGAATTGTTCAGGCATGGAGCGAACTTCAACATCTTCCCTGGCCAGCACAATCATCACTTTTGAACATCACTGAACCGCTATGGTCAGTTTCTGAGACTGGAGTGAGGAAGAGATTCCCACCTCAAACATCTCTAAAGCATCTTGAAGATATTCTTCAAGAAGAATGGTACTTGTAGCCACCTGAATTCAATTCATATCTGCTCTAATATTCATAGTTTTTCATAAGATAAGTACAATAGCTATCCTAACTGTAAACATAAAGCAAAACCTTAGAATTAATATAAGATTTATAATATTGTATTTGAGCATTCTTTTGCATTAATATATCATCTATTTCAAATACA
Organism: Cryptotermes secundus; assembly: GCF_002891405.2. Taxonomy (NCBI): domain Eukaryota; kingdom Metazoa; phylum Arthropoda; class Insecta; order Blattodea; family Kalotermitidae; genus Cryptotermes; species Cryptotermes secundus. The sequence goes on from NW_019720561.1 coordinate 1,325,188, forward strand.
TTTATTCTCAAATGCAATTTATTATCTAGTGACACTTCTTTCTCACTGCATGATTTGGCTGTATACGGCCATCATCAGGTGCCTTCTATCTTACTAAAATTGTTGCACTCCATATCAAAATTTTCTACCGGGTGTGAAGGTGATGACCCTATACTGCCGAAACCTGTAATGAGGAAGAATTGGCACTAGATAATAGGTTACATTCGTGACGGGAATATATGTGAAACAAATAAGATTTATATTTCTGCCACACTGCACACCATATTAGAACCTCAGGATACTAAGGCTAACGGTATGCTTATTAATGCTGAAGAGAGTGACATGTGCCCCTTTAGTACTGGCCATGCTTTACTGTTATTTGCATAGGCAGACGAGCGCAGATCTCATGAAATCCAAGTAAAGCAAGAGGCCTTAGAGAGATTCGAACCTGGTTTCCATAGGTCATAAGATATACAGTGTACTACTGTGCTCAAAAACGGATCAATTTCACGCACATATATCAATAGGGGGTAGCAATTGATCTGACAAGGGTGGCCTTGTTTGTCATTCCTTATTGTACTCAAAATTCAATAGTCTTCGCAGAAAGAGATACATAAAATTATATTTTAATATCTACAACATATTTCTTATAACTAGAAAAGTTTTGTATAATTCTTAACGCAAACGTGAGAATATTGTTACATGTACACCCATTACTAGACTACGTGTTGGTAAATAAAGTTCCCACGAAAACAGATTCTTGGTAAATATTCCGTTGCTAGGTTACGCAACAATATAGGAAGCTGTGTTTTCCGTGTCCACGGTGACGTCTATATAAAGAGATTAGTTGCATAGCAGCGGGCGAAATTAACCCTTCGACAAGGTGTTGCCTGTCCAGCCCGAGTGCAGGGTATAAGAGTTTTTATCCAACAAGGGACCAGCAGAACCCCGTGTGGAGACGGGGTCGAATACCTCCACCGTGACCCTGCGAGTCGTAGGAGGCGACGAAAAGGAAAGTCTCAAATCTGAGACAGTAAAATATGGTTGCGAGTTCCAAGGGACTCGGACCCGAGAAAGACTGCGCTGGCAAGGGCCAGCAGCATATATAAAAGGCAGGCCCGTCCTCTCGTCAAAGAGGGAGCCCCACAGAAAGACGACCGTAACTGTCAAACGGTAATAATTAAGATCTAGTCATGAGACCCAGATGGGGCTCGACACCAAGACTTACTGACTGACTGTCAGTCGTAATGTGACTTTGATTTTTGGACCAGCAGAGTTCGTATCCGACGAGAGTTGAGGACAGTTGAGCTCCGAGCAGAGCAGATGGCACTTCACTGAGATTATCGGTGCGAGAGTGTATAACGCTGAAGAGGAAACGTCCGAAGATGTTCTAAGTGCGTATAACTGTATTTGTGAGTGTAAGGAGTGATCTTCCAATAAACATTCGTGCAGATCTTAGATCCACAACATTTCTTGCTGCTTTATCTAAACGTAATTTTGGAATACGTGCAAAGAAATGCGCTATCATCTTCTTAAAATTCGTCATTCATAAATATTTATAGGTACTTTGCTTCGATTCTCCCCAATTTTAGCAACACTGAAAAGATGAAGTCCACGCCGGAGTACACGCACTTCCAATTATGAATATTTACATGCTTGTCCAATACAGATCTTTACTAAAAATCGAATGACCACGAAGTTTTTCTAGCGGGTATCCGGTATGGAAGTCGGGTCGAGTAATTCTTAAGGAGCCAGCAGAACCCGCTGAAGGGAAGGCTGGGAGAACAATTCTGAAGAGAAGAATCCCTTATGTCAGATCTGAGGTTTTCACGGCGGTGACTGTGAAGAATGCCGTTTTCTAGGATGTGGCACCGTGTAGAGCTTGTATGAACCGACGTTTCGGAGGAACGTATCGCCTAAATCCGCCAGCGAGGAACATATGATCTGCACCGCGCCACATCCCAGGAGTCGGCGTTCTTCAGAAAAATTCTTGTTCCTCCCGAGAATTGAACCACTGTGGTCCAAACTGCAGAAGAGTTCGATGGCTGAACTATTCGGTCTCCACGTAATTTATAAGTTCCCATCAGAATTTAAGAAAATGATGTCTTTAATTGGACTGAGGGTGTTTGAGAACAGGGTACTCAGGAGAATATTTGGACCGAAGAGGGATGAAGTGACAGGAGGTTGGAGAAAACTACATAATTAGGAGCTTCATAACTTGTACTCTTCACCAAGCATAATTAGAATGATGAAGTCAAGGAGGATGAGATGGGCAGGGCATGTAACACGAATTAGGGAGAAGAGGAATGCATATAGGATACTGATGGAAAAGCCAGAAGGAAAGAGCCCACTGGAAAGACCAATACTTAGGTAGGTGGAGAATAATGAAATGTATCTTAGGGAGCTAGGATGGAATGGTATAGATTGGATTGATCTGGCTCAAGATAGGGACCAGTGGAGGGCTCTTGTAGACACGGTAATGAACCTACGAGTTGCATAAAATGCTGGGAAGTTCTTGAGTAGCTGCACAATTCGCGGCTCCTCCAGAAGGGCTCAGCTCCATGAGTGAGTGAGTGAGTGAGTGGTGTCTCTAAACGAGAAGCTGAACCCCCAAACAGTTTTTAGGTTTCTACAAAATGAAGAGAATGTTATCTAGCTCTGTGATATAGAATTAAACGTTTTATGGGTTATGTAATATTTCACCAAGTTTAGGAAACGAGTTACTTCGACATGGCTCCTGCTACCTTATAATCCACAGCTCTCTTATACTCTCATTTTAATTTTTACCATCTAATATCCATCAACTACACTTTATGGCATTATATCCATTGTCCTTGTATTTATTTTCTTTTATTTTAATATCAATATTTTGTAACATACTGACAAGTCTAGAATGTTTACAGTTTATCACAAAATTTTCATCCTATATGTATCAACATATTTTGTTCCACTCTTCTGTAATCTTCGCCACAAATAAACCTGTATAATTTACTTTCTACGTCACCTTAAATTAACTATATATTTCTTTTTCCTTGGCACTACAGCCCCAGTGGGCCCAGGCGTGCCTCCATGAACTTCTCCGTTCACTTCGGCTTTTCTAGATCTTACACATTCGGTAGGACTCCTTGGGCGGGTGATTAGCTCGTCGCAAGGCCTCTACCTCTACACAAACACAGAAAAACGCACACACACAAACTAAACATCCATGCCTTGAGTGGGATTCGAACCCACCAACCCGACTTCCAAGCGAGCGAAGACAGTGCATGCCTTAGACCGCTAGGCTACCGTGACCGGCAGTGTATAAGAATAATATATAAGAATTCAGTTCGTACCTCACAGGAAACCGATCCGAACCCACGATCCCGGCTTCCGAGCGAGCGAAGACAGTGCATGCCTTAGACCGCGCGGCTACTGTGACCGGCAGTGTATAAGAATAATATATAAGAATTCAGTTCGTACCTCACAGAAAACAGATCCGAACCCACGATCCCGGCTTTCGAGCGAGCGAAGACAGTACATGCCTTAGGCCGCTCGGCTACCGTGACCGGCCAATTAACTACAAATAGCCAATTTCAATTACTGTGACTGAATTGACATAAACGAAGTCGCAGTGGTTACAACATTTACCATCTTCATTGGTGCGCTGATGTCTATCAACACGCAATAACATCGGTTCGCTTCATTTTTAAAGTGTACAACAATAAATAATTTAAAGATATGACTGAATTAATTTTTAATTAAGCAGACGAATAATTCTACAGTATTGTCACGTGTTTCAGAGACTACGAGTCGGTTTTGGATTGGTGAATCGGTTTATTGGATCTTCACTGGTTGTAACTACAAGTAATTGAAACACTTTCAAAGTTACTGTAATTATAATACATAAAATCTTAAATTCACACGTTAAGGCTTCATAGGTCTTTTACGAACTTCCCATGAGTGTCTCTTACCGAGAACTGAACTGAACTGAACTGCTAGTGTTATTCTCATTATATAACCTCCGCACGGACCATGCACAGAAAACACGGTTCTATTGTAGCACAAGGAAGACCACACAGAGAACAAGTCACATGATTCCAAGCTAGCGTCTTCATTGGTGCGCTGATGTCTATCAACACGCAATAACATTCGTTCACTGAGACACATCTTACATTGTTGCATGTTGACTGCGTTTACCGAGCCGATGCCTAGAAACGTTTTGAGCAAATCCGTTACAATATGATGTAGAAACTTTGTGGAGATTAAAAAAAAGAAGAACATTTCAGATTTTTATGTGAGAGAGACGGAAGACACCAAGAATGACGAAGGATCCGACAAACCCACTACTTCTGTAACTAACCCAGACTGTTCGGAAGTTAGCAGATGAAATAAACATGAATACAGGAACTGGTCTGTGCTTGAATGCGTACACAAAAGAAAAAAGTTGAAGAATATCTCGGGGATACCGGATATGGGAAAGAAATGATCAGTCTTCTCAGGAAGGATTATGAAAGTATTGTAACATGCAACATTGTCTGAGTATCCAAGTATAACCCAGAAACAAAATGGCAAAAACTCATATATAGAGAGAGAATCTCATAACCGAAAAAAGTGANTTCACGGCGGTGACTATGAAGAAAGCAGTTTTCTGGGATTTGGCACCATGTATATGTGGTGTTAACCGACGTTTCGGAGGAACGTATCGCCTCCATCTTCAGGGTAGAAGAAAAAATATAAGAAATATAAGAATTTTTTCTTCTACCCTGAAGATGGAGGCGATACGTTCCTCCGAAACGTCGGTTAACACCACATATACATGGTGCCAAATCCCAGAAAACTGCTTTCTTCATAGTCACCGCCGTGAAAGCCTCAAATCTTACTTTTTAAACTACCTAAAATATTTCGGATACAGAAATGTCGGTCTTTACAGAAAATGAATTTCAATGTTCGTGTTCATAAAAATTCACGTGTGATTCCCATTCTGAATCAAATGATTCGAGTTCATATATTCACATCCTTTTTCTTTAAGTTCCACTTTAGTATTATTTTCCTAAACTTCGTATAGTTTTCTTGCATGACGTCTTCTTTCGGGGTCTCCAACTAAAGTCTTAAAGAAAATATGAACGTAACCATATCCTCAGATGAACAGCCTGTCCCACCGTCCTGCCATTGAAGGAAGATAATTTTTTTATTGCTAGTAGGGTGGGACTAAGTCCCTTGTACTGCAGCCACTTCTGGCCTATTGTACCAGACCCAGATGATAGGTGAGGGTGATTGTGGAGCAATTGGTGGGATGAAGATTGGCAGGGGAAACCGAAGTACTCGGAGAAAATTTCCGCCAGCGCCACTTTGTCCACCACAAATTCCACTTGACCAGACCTCGGGATCGAACCCGGGCCGCCGCGGTGGGAAGCCAGCGACTAAACGCTTGAGTTATGGCGCGGCCGTTGTCAGCCTTACGTGCCGGCCTCCCTTTACCCCCATGAATATTCCCGGTAGTCATTTATGTTAGAGGCTGATTCGACCCCAGGGCCATAGTGCGGCTGGAAGGATTAGGTAAATGTGACGCGGCCCAAGATAATTCTTGATGTATTGAAACCGGAGACAGAAGAATGTCACTAGCATTGATGGCGATCAGAACACTGTATTGGCCACTTTACAGGATATTTTAGAGATATTTTTAATTTTTAATTCCCAATGGCCACAAAAAATATACATTGTCTTCCACCGTTCGGCTACCGTGACCGGCGAAATGAGATTTAAGAAGAAGAAATTTGTTTTGGAGCCTCACAGATCTAGCCTTTAATCAGAATACCCAAAACCAATCAAACACTTGCTATCTAATATTGCCAAGTAGACCTAACCATTAAACAGCTAACTGGCTAATAGGCAGGAAATCAAAGGTAACAGTCGAAAATAAAATTCTGATCTACAAGACTATAATCATTCCTATTTGGACGTACGGCCTGGAACTATGGGGCTGCGCCAGCAAATCTAACATAGCAATAATCCAAAGATGCCAATCTAAGATCCTACGAATGATAGTCGATGCACCTAGGTATGTCTCCAACGCAGCTCTCCACACCGATCTCGGTATATCTCCCGTACAAGACGTCATTAAACAAAAAAGCAACAGACATCACAACAAAATCATAACTCACAAAAATCCACTCCTAAAGACACTATCGACAAGAGAAGACAACAGACGCCTCAAACGAAACTGGCCAATTGACCTGATTTGAATTACTGAGGATTCGCCGCTGGACGCCTCCTCATCATGTCATTCTAACACCCATAACATTAGCTTATAGAATGTATATTCTGATTGCTGATTAAACAAAAACAAAAAAAAATAATCTAATATTGCCAGAATAAATACTTTCAGTTAACTAATCCTTCATGGTGCTGTTTTGTATCACTGGAACAGTCGTTTAGTATCGCTAGGGCCCAGGTTCTTTTTTAGATGTTCCGCTAACAGCGTGAACACCAAAATACAGATTTCCACTGTTTCCAACGGACAAATTAAAAATTAAACCTCGTCAACCAATTACACGTACAGCAATCATATGATAAAGCCATGGTCAGTTGTAAATCATACATCATCTGAGTTTTACAGTTTTGTCTGACTGTAAACAATGGCCACAGTGTTATGGAAAGTTCATACTTGTGGACATTACGGGGGTTTGTGTTAAACTGCTTGGAATGGGGTGCAAGTAAATTGCTGGTTGGACAGTTCCTCTACAATTTATTGGCTTCCCTCCACAACGTGACTCTTAACCATGGCCATCCCGTAACCAACGATCTATTTCAGTGATGGCCACCTGCACCAGACGTTTGAGCTTGCAAAACTGCTGAATACACACAACCTCGAGGAAGAACACATCCCGACCATAAAAGTTTTAGTGCGTCTCTTGCTTAAACAGTTAAACGTTTATCACTAAGATCTCTGTAGAGCTGGAATAAGGCATTTCAAGTCCCTAATTGGAAAAAGAAATAAAATTTCAGACGTATTTGGTCTTTGGACTTTGTCCAAAGTCCAGTATTCTAGAAATTAGAAAACACAACGTTTCGGAAACTGGATCTGTTTCCGTCTTCAGGTAATGGGGGGGGGACATCTACTCTTTTAGGTCTCTTAGAAAGAACTAACTTCAATCACTAGACAAACCCTCTCAGATTCAGTACAGCTACGTGTATTTTCTCTCACTTCAACTTTGGAGCATAGGGCTGATTTCTCAGTTTCGTGATAATTTTTACAGACGGTAGGAGTCTTTGGTCGGGTGATCAGCTCGTCGCACGGCCTCTACCTAAACAGAGGACAACATAAACACAGAATGGAAGCATACACATACGAAACATTCGTGCCTTGTGCGGGATTCGAACCCACGATCCAGGTCTCCGAGCGAGCGAAGATAGTATATGCCCTAGACCGCTCGGCTACCGTGACCGGCACTACAGCTATTTATTTAAGATGAAAAAAAAAATTGAAAAGCGGTTTCAGTCAGTTAAACATAATATTTAGGACAGTGCTGATAACTTTGCTCTCTGTGCCATTCCTGTGCCCCATTATACAGACTTTGATGCATTGTTTTCAGCCTAATTTCATTGGTTCCTTCGAATGCAGGACTTAATCATGGGGTACATTTGTTCAGTGCTCCCAGTAATATTTTCATGCCTCAAGGAATATACAGTGCAGTGATGATTACGTTTGATGAAATTCGAATTAAGATGAGTGTCATTGAGTGCTGTACTGAGTCACATGTGGAGCACATACGAGAAATTTTCAAGAGACCAACCAGTTACAAAGAGCACAGGAGACCAGAACCTGGAACTCCGAATGAAGGACTCGCTCTCCATGTGTTCGAAAGATTCGTGTTAATATAAGTATGTTTGAAAAGAAAGACCACCTTCTGAATCCTTACTACGAATTTCTGCAGATAGTGCTACACTCTCACCTGCAGTGCGCAAGTCTGACAACAGCCGAGTGCACTACAGGGTACACGTCACATACAGAACGGAGAGAAGTATGTTTTTTTTTTTATTTCAGCCAGGAGGCACGACAAAATGTAGCAAAAGGAAGAGGTTATTAATGTTAATTTATGTGGCTATAAGAGTGTTATGAAGATTTACATGTGGACTTAGGTCATATCATAAGTCATAATCACAAACTAGAGTAGTATATAATTTATCTGTATATAAGAGCGATACAAATGGGTCAATTCTCGTCCGTCTTGTCGGGGATGTGTATAAGAGATCTGGTTTATATTAGTTAATATAAATGGATGGAAGACTTTATTTATATTACACAGTAAAATTCTTGTCTGTAGGAAGTTACTCGTATGCTGACGTTTGTCAAGAAAGTCGTTTGCAGTAACTTCAAGGGCCTCATTAACGGGTCTGTATTTAGCGATATGGTTACAAGATAATTTTAAATGATTTATGTACGGAATAAAGCAAATTTTATTTAAGAAATGCGTTAGGACATTAATATATAAATAGAATATATGAGTATTTAGGGAACTAAAACTAAAAGTTGCTTATTATGTTGATCAAAGAGATATGCAAGAATTTTCTGACATTATATAACGAGGAAGTCATGATGTTTACACGGGTGATGCAGTGAGTAACATTAACATGGTGAAAGGCATGCTCCATAGCTCATGCGGTTAGTAGCTGGCTTCCAACAGCGGAGGCCCGGGTTCGATCCAGGGTCTGGTCAGATGGGATTTGTGGTGGATAAAGTAGCGCTGGGGCAGGTTCTCTCCGAGTACTTCGGTTTCCCCTGCCAATCTTCATTCCACCAATTGCTCCACAATCACCCTCACCTATCATCTGGGGCTGGTACAATAGGCCAGAAGTGGCCGCAGTACAAGGGGCTTAGTCCCACCCCACTAGCAATAAAAAAAGAACACGATGAAATCTAATGTTCTGTTTCAAGTGGAACTTCGCCTCCTACTCTAAAGAAAGAACTGATATTGAAAGAATTTGAGATTAGTTTGTTGTGTTTGAATATTTAGAGAAAAGAGAAAGAACATAACAACAAAGGAGAAAATGATGTTGTGAGATTTCTTTGAATTTCCAGGCGTTTACGTAAGTATTGTGCAGACCACAGATATATAAATTATTGCCATTAAATAAAAGTTTGGCTAATAGAGCCCTCTATACATTTAAAAAAGTTGATCTGTTATATTATTCATTGATTAATGTACTCGTATTAGGAAAATTCTACATGCCCCTCACAAAATAAGTTTTTCGCTTTAGTGTACAAACCCTTCAAAATTTCCAACTAAAACGTGATTTTAAACGAAACAGATACATCGTTCGTTTTACCCGCTACACTAAATATGTAAAGAGGCCATCTATCCAGATGCATTTCTAATTGAGTAGGCTGTACAAGACCCACCAGTCAGAGATTAACACAGATTGACTGCAGGCAGTCACTGAAGTAGCAGGAAGGTGTGGGAATGTCAAAGAGATTGATAGATGAATATGACAGAGTTGATGAACCGATGTGTGGACTCCCGTCACTCGTAACACTTCTGCTGCTGTACCTGCTATAACTGGCTCCACGCAACACATAATATACGGATAATCAGCTGCTACACAAGATTGATGTTCTGATCTTTGGTCCGATCAGCTGTTGTACACACTGATATCGCCTTAATTTTACAAGCTTTAACACTCCAAATCCTCAATTGTTCAAAGACCTACTTTCAAACATGGCATTTTCACAAGTTCCTCTGAATTTCCAACAGATACTTGTGTATCCCGCCGGTCACGGTAGCCGAGCGGTCTAAGGCATGAACTGTCTTCGCTCGCTCGGAAGCCGGGATCGTGGGTTCGGATCTGTTTCCTGTGAGGTACGGACTGAATTCTTATATATTATTCTTATACACTGCCGGTCACGGTAGCCGAGCGGTCTAAGGCATGTACTGTCTTCGCTCGCTCGGAAGCCGGGATCGTGGGTTCGGATCTGTTTCCTGTGAGGTACGAACTGAATTCTTATATATTATTCTTATACACTGCCGGTCACGGTAGCCGAGCGGTCTAAGGCATGCACTGTCTTCGCTCGCTCGGAAGCCGGGATCGTGGGTTCGGATCTGTTTCCTGTGAGGTACGAACTGAATTCTTATATATTATTCTTATACACTGCCGGTCACGGTAGCCGAGCGGTCTAAGGCATGCACTGTCTTCGCTCGCTCGGAAGCCGGGATCGTGGGTTCGGATCTGTTTCCTGTGAGGTACGAACTGAATTCTTATATATTATTCTTATACACTGCCGGTCACGGTAGCCGAGCGGTCTAAGGCATGCACTGTCTTCGCTCGCTCGGAAGCCGGGATCGTGGGTTCGGATCTGTTTCCTGTGAGGTACGAACTGAATTCTTATATATTATTCTTATACACTGCCGGTCACGGTAGCCGAGCGGTCTAAGGCATGCACTGTCTTCGCTCGCTCGGAAGCCGGGATCGTGGGTTCGGATCTGTTTCCTGTGAGGTACGAACTGAATTCTTATATATTATTCTTATACACTGCCGGTCACGGTAGCCGAGCGGTCTAAGGCATGTACTGTCTTTGCTCGCTCGGAAGCCGGGATCGGGGGTTCGGATCTGTTTCCTGTGAGGTACGAACTGAATTCTTATATATTATTCTTATACACTGCCGGTCACAGTAGCCGCGCGGTCTAAGGCATGCACTGTCTTCTCTCGCTCGGAAGCCGGGATCGTGGGTTCGGATCCCACTTAGAGCATGGATGTTTAGTTTGTGTGTGTGCGTTTTTCTGTGTTTGTGTACAGGTAGAGGCCTTGCGACGAGCTAATCACCCGCCCAAGGAGTCCTACCGAATGTGTAAGATCTAGAAAAACAGAAGTGAACGGAGAAGTTCATAGAGGTAGGCCTAGGCCCACTGGGGTTGTAATGCCAAGGGGGGGGGGAAACTTGTGTATCCCATGATAGGAAAATATCCCCTCTTCTGTCTGTTAGACTTTGGCAACATTAGATCCATTTACGAGTTACTGCAGAGAGTCGAACAGTCTGCTTCTACATTCGACATGTATTACTACAGCAAGACGACATTCTAGTAGCTTTTCACAGTAGCTGAAACTTTCCTGCTCACCCCCAAAGTATTCAAACATGTCTCTTTTTATAAGCTTCTAACCTAAGAGTGCCTACTTCCATTCCTTGTCCTCTATGCCATCACATACATTTCAATGCTCCTTTCACAATGTCATGTTTTTTTTTCTTCTTTTATTTTCTTCCCTCTTTCTGCATCATTTTTCTTTACCTTAACTTTTTTTCTGCCTCTTGCGGTCGGTTGAATTTAAAGTACACTTGCCTGACATGCGTATTACTGTTGTCAGGTGCATATCAATGTGGAGATAAATATTATGGTCCCCATGTAAGCCAGTAGAATCCAGTCAACGTCTTCCCCTCCCACTACACCCTCTCAGTAAATCTATTTTATTATTGTTTTCTTTCTATTTCTGTATCTAAAAAGTAGCTCTTACTTTTCGGTTTTTTGGCTGTAACCCTCTATGCATGTGTCGTCTGTACAATGCGTGCTACAATCCCATCCATGTTATTTCACGCATTTTATGTTTTCATTATAATATATCACGAAAAGGACAAGAACCATGTTCATAGTCATGACATTTCCTATGTCCACTTGCACTCCATCCTTTTCAGTAGTTTCAGTAGTTTCCTTCAGCTACATATGCTTAAATATCACATTTCAGCATGCTACTGCTTTGAAGTATCACTTCTAACCTTCCATCTATAATGCAGTAACCTCAATATGGATTTAGATGATACTAATCAATATTTAATTTACTAAAATATTCGTTAAAATATTTAAAGTTATCATAAAATTACGTATACATTCTGTATATGCGCTACATGTTTCGACCACACAGGGCCTTCTTCAGGTAAAACAATTTAAGGAATCCACTCCACTGTGCACTTTCTCAATAATACTCTTAAAGTATGTATAAGTTGTTATTATTATTATTATTAATTCTGATAAAATAAAAATTGTTACCATTATTTTCATAACATCAGACAGACAGACTTTGCAAAATGCGATATCGTAATATTTTGAGAACGTCTACTCGAGAGGGGTGGGATGGTCTGAAAATGGGGTGAGGGTAGCAATAAATGGATAGACAGGACAGATTCTTTCCATTACGTATTCATGTTCCGCCATTTTGTTAATAATGCGGCGAACAGCACGTCTGTCCATTCTAGTCTGAAATACTTCCCACGACACTTCAGAAAATGCATAATCGGACATTACAGACTGTTGTATCTAACACTCATTTGCAGATTATTTAAAGACGCCGTTTCAACTACACAGGCTACTAACAACGAATATGATCAAAATATAACCACAAACATCCAATAGAAATCTGAAAGAAATACGTCCCTATCCTAGCACTCGCCTAGGTAAGGTAAAAGGTAAAATTTTCCTTGTGCTTAACTGATTAAGTACTACACTATGAAGGCGTATGGGGAAGTGGACGTATTGATCCACATTTTCTTGACCTCGGAATTAGTTGTAGGGGAGTGCTTAGCTTCACACTTAGGCCGCTTTATCCCCGGGGAAAGAGCCCCCGGTACCAGCTGGATAGGCAGTTGGGTGGACCTCAGAGCCAGTCCGGACAATTTTTAGAAGAGAAAATTCTTGACCCTACCGGGACTCGAACTCCAACCCCCCTGACGTTCAGCCCGTAGTTAGTCGCTATACCGGCTCCTTGGCACTCGCCTCGAGATAAATAAATAGAACTAGATCTCAAGTTATGACAGATCGAAATATACGGGTACCTCTAGAATGAAATCCTCGGGCTTTGTAATCCCATCAGTTTCCCTGACTCTCACGTCACTCTTGCATGGACGTCATATATAAACTGAATTTTCCACAGGGACGTATTGTAACGTCTGTCGTTTGCTGGTTCAGTTATTACCAACCGTGATATTCCGGTCAAAGACTGATGGGGTACATCTACCTTGTTCTAGAAGTCTGCATGCTTTAAGGAAATTACGTTCGTAAAATTTTAATCCATTTCACTGTGGATCCTCGTTGGTTCGGTGGGGGGGGGTAGAGGAGTAAAGTTCTAAAATTCTATACTTCACGGCCCTAAGCAGAGGCCCACAGCACCGAAAACTGCATTTCTATGAGAGGAACATTATTTCAGTTGTTTTCTTTAAAATAACCCCGTGAAAATGAGCTCTACTTGAGAAGCTTCCAGTCGTTCAGTTGCTCAAGAATTTCCCATAATTTTATTGATCCCTGAAGTTTATTTCCATGTTCATAAGAGGCTTCTGCTGCTTCCTATCCTAAATTTGTTCAGACCAGTCCATACAACCCAATCATATTTCTGTAAGATCAATTTTAATATTATCCTCCCACATATTCCTAAGTCTTCGTAGTGATCTCTTTCCTTCTGGAGTTTCCACCGATATCCTATACATATTTCTCTTCGCTCTTATGCGTACTACATGCACTGACCATCACATCCTCCTTGACTTATTCATTCTAACTATATTTGGTGAAGAGTACAATAGAATATATTTATATGGTGCCGATTGGTTGGAAGATAAGAATAATTAATTGGAAACGATACAAATCAGATCTCATGCCCTGCTTTGATACTTGCATCATATACCTGGAATGACTACAGAAAACCAAAGGCTATTAGGTTTACGGATGAAACTGAAACCAAAAAATTCGCGAAAATAAACCAACCAGGACATTCAAAGAAAAAATTGTTTTAAAACTTTTCGATGTAATCGTCAATACGCAACGAAACTGCAGAATTAACTAAAACGTATCTGAATTAGATGTCGATTGGAGTTTGTACACGTGGAAATACTTGGGGTATACACACTGTTTTCAATTCAGAAAGGATTAACAGGATCATATTAATTTCTGTAAAGCTTTACGCGGTCATGTCTTCTCAAACTAGCAAAAGAATTGGGTTTGAAGAATATACAGACAGAAATAATCAAATGAGGATATCAGAAACTACAATAAGATCAAATTGCATCTTTAAACGGTCTGCGAATTTCAGAATTCCAACACATGAATACATCAACTGCCAGGATGTAGATGGATGCATAAAAAAGTCCGTGGCTTTAGTCAGCAAACGAACTATACCGACCGAGCTACCGTCGCTTGTCGGCGAAGTTAGTGCCAACTTTAGCGGATAGAGGCGTCGCCTGGTCACCGCAACGAATCCCCGCGACCGTTAATTTCGGTTTTCTACACCGGACCTGCTACTTTTCCATTTAAGTAGCTCCTCAATTATCCTCACGAGGCTGAGTGGACCCCGTTCCAGACACACTACTTCTCAGAAAATCTGATAGCGCCGGGAATCGAACCCGGTACCTCTGACCTCTAGACCACAGATGAGTGCACCAATTAGAAACACCCACTGGCTAGGGAACCCCTGCAATCGCTGCCAAAAATCATTCGTATATATAACACTTCACGGAAAATATTTGACAGTGTTAAATAGGAATTAATGGACGGCACGAAACCCACTTCAGATAGTAACATTGTAGACTAATACTGAGTTAAACAAAAATTAATTGGCACAACTGTAGGCCTCGTAACAACACAATAGGCTGTGGTTAGTAGAGGTGAATGAGGACACTAGGGCCAGAGATTGGCTGGTGGTTGGCGAGAGAGGCGAGGCAACCACAGGCGATAGCCAATTCAGCCCTAAGGGTGATATTAGCTTCCACTGAAATCCATTTACAATCCTGTTGATGAGGCATTGATAAATATGGAAACCAGTATTCCGGTTCTATCCGGATAGCCTTCGGCTCGTTATTGTTGTATCGGACTATACTGCGGATTGTTAGCGTAGGAATGTAAAGAGGATTTCAAACAAATGAGGGGAAATGGCAGAATATGGGAATATGTTTACTCTTTTCGATGTCATTTTGAAACCACTTATCGGCTATTTTATGTACAAAACAACATAAAAATAGTTCATGCATTTAATTAATACTCATAATAACAGGACATTGTTTTCAACGTACCGACATCTAAAATAACTACAATTTTAGAAAAAAAAGTTCACGGATGCAATTCTAATTGTTTCCAAAAAATGAAAAGAAATTACTCCACTTAGGACCTAAGTATAGGTAGTAGAGACTGAAAAAAAAATCCGTGGTTTTAGTCCGTAAGCGAACTATACCGACCGAGCGACCGCCGCTTGTTAGTGAAGTTAGTACCAACTTTAGCGGGTAGAGGGTGTCGCATGGTCAGCGTAACGAATCCCCGTTAATCTCGGTTCTCTAGTCCGGAGCAGCTATTTCCTTTAAACAGCTCCTCAATTATCCTCACGAGGCTGAGTGGGCCCGGTTCCAGACCCACTACTCATAAAACCTGGTAGCGCCGGGAATCGAACCCAGGAACGCTGGATGTGCAGCCAGGAACGCTGACAATTAGATCACAGAGGCGGTCAAGTAGGGATTGAGGAGACCAGAAATGTCTTTAACAATTAACTGGGTATTAAAATGACAATATTATATAAGAACTAAAAGTTTGTGACGACGGTACAATAGTACAAATATAATGTTTTTGGGCATTATCTATCGTCCTGTTTATTTTTCAGTAAACAGGGCGGTGTTTCCAGATATAAACAGGACGATGGATAATGTCCAGAAACATAATACTTGTGCCAATATTAGAGTTTGAATCTCAACTAACAGTGCTTAAAAGGACTCAATGAAGTAGTGTGTGAGATAAATAAATGAAAATGAAAGACAGAGTAAGAGAACATGTATAGGCCTCAATTTTCATGAAATGTTTTAATGGTGTAACTGAAAGCGTGGACAAATTTTCACATACAGAAACAAGAAAAAAAAATCGTATCAACATATATCCGGAAAACAGGCTAATAGAGATTTCCGCTTGTATTGATATGTCCCTCTGAAGATGGTCTCCCAGACCGAAACATGTAAAGGATGAAATATTAAAAATAAAAAAAAAATTGTCACACTGGACGGAGTTGATAGCCTTTTATAATATTTCTAGTGTGACGGACCTGGTAGAACCAAATAAAAAATATATCCGGAAACATTTACTTTGTTAGTTATAGCTGAAGATTACAAGCAGCATTTCGGCAATATATTGTGATGAGGGACTGTTGCAACTACTACATAAAAGTTCTTCGTATCGAGTTATAATTTAATACAAATTAGGATTCCCTTGAGTTATTTATATGCCACTTTTCTACTGACGGGCAGGAGCTATGTACAGAACATGACAGAGGCAGGAGAAGAGAAACTTCAGTTACAAAGGAATTCGAAGGTGGGTAATACTGTCTCTTTCTGTCTCCCTTTACTTCTCTGAACTCCTAGGGCCTTTTATAAATTCACACCAAAATTGAAATTCCAAAGGAGTAAAACTCATTATAGTGTTAAAATGGACAGGATCAAGCTAAGCGTTACATGTGAGTTTCCTTAACTTAACTTTCCACTTGCAAGAGAATATACATACATATAAATATTCAATATACATAATTGAAGTTATGTATACGAAACCATAATGAACTTCAGTATTCATACTTCCAAGATTTGGGACCGGATTTCGATTCCCGACAGTTGCAAGATATTTCTTATCTTCACAGCCTACAGATCAGATCTGGAGCCCATACACCTTCATACCAAATGATATATGGGGCTCTTTCTTTAGGGGTAAATCGGTTGAGACGTAAAGCCAGCCACTCACCTCCAGCTAGTGACGGGGTATAAAATGTTTAGACCTATACCTTCACTTCAAAATGTTCTCAATATTGGACAATGAGAAGCCCGACATAGAAAGTATATTGGCTGCGGTCAAGCGTACAACCGTTCAAGTGAGTAGACTGCCGTTGTAGCGTAAGCTACTAGAAATAGGGCATAATCTGCTGTACTGAGCTTTGACCGACAGAGGCCCTGTATATATTTAATACATGTATTAGCATGTTTAACATGTAAAATGTAAACATCTTTTACATTATGACAAATGACTTACAACTGCAGACAATGACTCTGACGAAAGACAGACCCGTCCTCGCGTCAGAGAGGGAGTCCCACATTATCAATACGTAAACTGTCAAATAGTAATAAATATCTGGTCATAAGTCCCAGATTGGGCTCGACACCAAGACTGACTAACTGACCGACACCGTCAGTCGCAATTTGACTTTGATTTCACTTCCACATACGTCACCATTAATTAATTCAAACAGAGATCATTTCATCATTATCTTCATTTGCACATCAAAATTATAGGGTGTATAAAAATGTCGATATTTCTTATTACTCGAATGAAGTACGGATGTTAATAAAACAATTTCAAAATTCTCGCAGGCTGCCAGGAAAGTTTATGTTGGCAGCTTTGAAAATAATAACGGATATTAACACCATGACTCTTCCCTCACATAACGCCCTTTCCTTTATGACTTATCTTCGCATATAAAATGAAAGGCTCAGAAACTACGTACTTCACTGCAAAGTGTTGGTCCGTAACTATTATCGTAACAGAAAACATCCCATATACTTAACCAATTCTAGAGTTAAGCTAACACCGAAATTTCTGTAATACACTAGGGTAGTTGTAATACCACCAGATATTTTTATTGTATGAAAATATTTCAAACGCTACTGACTGAGGTCACTGTCCGTAATTAATGGAACAATCCAGACATTGAACATAAGCCAACACCATATTCACTACAGTACAAACTCTGTAATCCGGCTTTGCGCTAGTCCGACACGTCCAGTAATTCGGCATCAAGCGTCAGGCAGACTTCCGCGAAATTTCACAAGTTTCTACAGGCACCAGAGGCTGACTTGTGTTCATTTGAGCTTGTAACAAACTGATGTATTCAGATCCTCGCTAGTACACAATATTTCAGTTCTTCAATACTATACAATCATGTACAGTACTCTTCATAAGTTAAAGCCAACCCCGTAACAGGCCGTGAAGACCCATAGGGTTATGAAAGGTCGAGACTCCCACATTTTCTCTAGACAAACGGCTCACAGATGGCGGGGAGGTTATCAGCTTTACGCTCCGGCCAACACAGCGGTGGATTTAATGTGTTCTGAAGAAGTCCAGTTCTGATAAACGTAACATAAAACTTTAAGTGCTAAAGCGGAAATAATTAAGAAATTTAACAAAGGTTAAAAACTTGTTAATTTCCTAAAGACTGAGGTGTTGGACGTGTTACGATATCAGGAAAACTAGAGAAAAAAAAATTGTTCCTACTTTCACCAGTAATCAGGCGGTACCTCTGTCCCATATATGCCGGATTACCAAGATATTAATGTATTTACAAAATTCTACATGAGCTCGATCTTCGCTCATATCCGAATTGCTGTGACCGACAGAACTGCCATAAACACAGCTGTCTCCTGACATTCGAGCCCGACGTACTGAGATTGTCTAGCAATAACGTGATTCCATCTTATTTTGCAGTCGTCTTGCTGACTCAGCCGAGTATTTCATCTGTGATTCTCATCACGGCTTACGTTCTGAACATCACTTTCCTTTCAGCAAACCAAGTTTTTAACCCCCATATTAATTCTATTGGATTCAGCTCTGGACTTTAAGTCTGTAACACTGGGTACCCATATTCAATCAGAATTCTCTCAATGTAATGGGTGTGACGGATATGCTTGTGGGCTATAATTAATTGAGAAATCTGGCTTAAACATATCTTCTATATGTGGAATTCTTTCTACATTAAGCCAAGATATCATGGTGATTTTTCCACCGTTTAATGATAGGGCATCACGGATCTCGACGCTGTGGTATGTTACATCACCAAAAGACTGAGTGGGAGTATATTTGTAACCGGCCTCTGTGGTGACTGCTTCTGAAATTCTTTGCAGTTCATGTCGTTATGATAATCTCCTGTAGTCTGGTGGGATTTAAAACGAACGTATTCGTTAGAAATGAAAACTTGTTCGCTTTCAACGTGTCCTATAATCAACCGTTGTCCTTCAATAGAGTGGGGCAAGCAGGACACTAACGAAATCCTCATTTCGAGCAAATGACAGTGGGAAATAACCATGGATCGGTATCTAATCCAAAAAAGCCATGGGTCTACCTTCATTTCTGTGCTTCGCTATGCTATACTCAAAGCCCTGATATTTTCTTTGAAGATTAATCGATTATTCTGTGTTATTAATCTACTTCATTTATTTTGAAAAAAAAAAATTAAAGAAGTTCATGAGATCGCCATGCTGTCTGTTTGTCTATGAAGGTCCCTTCCACATTAACTTTAGAATGACTGAACCAGTCAAAATGAAACTTTGTATGTATATCATGGCACCTAAGCCAATCTCAGTGGCATAATTCGTAAATCCCTCCCTTCAGTCTGTACGTTTGTATGTCTATTCCCCCTTTAGCTACAAAGTAACGGTTCGGTTAAGCGTATTCCACAATTCGATGCTACGCAACGGCTCGGTAAACACTTTCCCGCGACAAGGAATGCATGCAACAATATAAGAATTCTTGGACGCGTGTATCTGTGTGTCTGTGTATGCCCTTATTGCTGATAAATAACAACTCAGTAAAGACGTTCCCACGAAAACGAAATTGTTGAAATCGTCTTTTTCTGTACGGTCCATGACGTATCAAAGGAAAGTAGGTGATTATTTCTTCCAAGAACTTCTTGTTCTCGCATTTACGACTCAGTCTTATTGGCATATCTAGTGAAATTCATAAGCTCCCTGTAAACCCGACTGACAGAATAAAATTTGCATGAATTTTCTTCGGCGTTGGTCTTTGCTTGTCGGTGATATAAAAGCCATTAACAGCCTTACAAAGTACACATTTATTAACGTTGTCCATAACTGATTTTTTAGATCCTCTTTTCCAGGGTAGCAAAATCAATCGATTCACTAGTTTCATTTTATTTTGCTGTTCTTCTAACAGACTTTTCCTGTACTCCTGGAACCTTTGCCGTTCGATTCTCAGTCTTCTGGAGGCCACTGTGAACCCCTGCATCAGCCTTCGTTTTTCATAAATACTTTTGCCAACTTTTCTTTTTTGTCTATGAATAAAACTACCTCGTAATTTACTTTTAATATGCCTCACTTTAGAAGCCACATGATATTTTTCTGTACATTATTTTCGCAACCAGACTGTGTCAGCAATACAGCCTCACTTGTCCACAGCTGCAACTCGACTAGCCACAACATTCCTTCGTGGAACAAAGTCGGAATGAGAGCTTCGACACATCCACTGCGAACACACAAACGAGAGGCAGAGAAGAGTAGATGGAAATGTACTACAGTTCGTTTTCTATTCCTGAGGAGTTATCTTAATGGGCCAGTTTATAAGGCGGAGAGTGTGGTTAAGGTATATGTTTTGGAGCTATTCGTGAGAATCTCCATCAGTTATCCTGAATCCGTTTTTTTTTTTTGTTTTCCTCAGAGTCTCCAAGAGAAATCAAGGAAAACACCTCAAAAAATGAACTACACTTTCCGCATATTTGTAATTCTTACTTATTCACTACTCAACATCATTTTGCCGTCATGGATCAATTCGACTTTACGCATCATAAGAACACATTAAGCAACATCGTTAAACAAGGAAACGAATCAATTAAGTGGCAGAGATAAACTAAGCTTTGTACCGAAAGTAACGAGTTTCTAAAGAGATGGTTGAATTTATTTCACTTTCATGTAGCAACTATAATGAATATTGCTTTAATTAATTCCCCGAAATAGAGTCTTCTTCAAAATGTAATAGGCAGACATCTGGTGAAGAAATTTCAGTTTCTTGTTGAACCCGCAGTTTACTTACTACATACACCGAAATTGACAGCTGGACTCTACTCTGAGCCAGCTGAACCCAGAATACATTTTTCTTTCCTGACTATTCTTCAGATAATAAACATAAGCACTGTCCTGTGTTTCAGTGATTAAGACACGGTTTTGGATTTGGAATTGGTTTATTGCATCTTCACTAGTCGTAAGTAAATTAGTTCTTACGCTCTCAAGATTGTTGTAACTATAGCACACGTAACGTCACACACTAAGTCCTCTGATTATTCCTCTGGCCACACTGCTGTTCCCTTGGAACTTCGGAACTCAAGTGAAGTCAATTCCCATTCCCGTATTCTCTCATATGCTCTCAGCACGGACCACGCACAGAAATCACTGTTCTGTTATTACGTAGCGCAGACCACACAGAAAACAAGTCACGTGATAGCTATCTCGTCAGTCCATTGGGGCGCTGACTGTTGGTTAACAACCAGCTATGAACATTCGTCCTATTGTTGCTTGCATATATCGCGGTGTGTTTATCGACTCACATTCCTTGTTAATAATTATTAACAAGGAATGTTAATGTTATAATTAAAGGCAATATTAAACATTTCAGACAGTTACCTGAAATCTGATATACATCGTTCATTATACCGATTTTTATATCGCAAACAAAATTAAAACAAACATTGGGAAACTGAACAAGACAAGTTTCCTTGAGTTTAGTTTCTGAAGAACCGGATGAAATGGCTCAATGCACATATTTACCGCAGGAGAGGTGCAGTGGAGTGAAACGAAAATTAGGGAGATGAGAAAAGAGTTAACAAGTTCTTGATTAAATTATTGCTGCTTGCTCTCCCCACGCCATTCACTCTGCTCTAATTACAAAGCGTTAATTTTCAAG
This sequence comes from Cryptotermes secundus, assembly GCF_002891405.2. Lineage (NCBI taxonomy): Eukaryota > Metazoa > Arthropoda > Insecta > Blattodea > Kalotermitidae > Cryptotermes > Cryptotermes secundus. The sequence goes on from NW_019720561.1 coordinate 1,346,817, forward strand.
TAATCGAATACAGATCGGTGAAGAGTACAAGAGAACTGTTGGTTTTGATCAGTACAGTCACAGTAATGAGAATACGAATACATTGCAGGAAACATGCGTTACGCTTAGGCACATTAGGACATACTGCCATTTTTAATAGCTATATTACTTAATATCTGGATAATGGCTTAATTGCAATATAAAATATAGGGCTTATATATTGACATGACAGGGATCTGTGTTCCTTCCTGGAACTAAAGTTCTGATGATCTAGACTTCGTTATTGCGTACATCTAAAGTCATGGTAATTACGTATCATTATCACCACAACCACCGTCCCTATTCAAGCCCAAAAGTCAAAGAGCTGAGCCCGTAAGAGTTAAAGATAAGTAATAATTATCTATCTACCTGACTAAATAACTTCATGGATCAGAGCCCCTTTTAGCAAACCAAGAGCCGCTCAGTCAGTGTAGGAATTACTCACAGTATATGGAATCTGAGATTTCAATATGGCGTTCACAAGAATCCGCCACTGGCCCATGTGCATGTTCGCATGACTTCAGCCCACACATTCACACACTCTTTCTTTAAGATCCTCCACCTAGTGAGTGAGACTAAACCTCCACTTCCCCATACATCTTCATGGTGTGGCGCTTAATTCAGCACAGGAACAATTTTAACTTTTAAGTTCACCATTTCAATAGTATCCTGAAAATTACGCGAATAACAATAACAATAATAATAATTCGAAACAATTTTTAATGTATTTATGTACTTACTCAACAGCCAAAAGGCCAATTATAAAATAAGCACGAGCAAGGAGACAAACAAGACAAACGTATATACAAACAAAAGGTAAAACCAAGAAATGTATATCATTTGGACAGTAACTGTTCCATTACACAGAAATCAGAAAATAATAATAATAATAATAATAATAGTAACAAAAATCTGATATTGGATTCTGATAGTGAATAGATAAATGTATATATATGTGGCTGGACTGTTTCATAGTATTTCTGAAACCTTGACCTGCCTTTACCATTTTACATAAAGCTATAAAATAACTTTTGGCTGGAATAAAGGGAAAACTATAGAAAACACAGGAACGGCGTGGCGATATTTACGTCTGAAGCACTCAGAATATTCAAATGCAATTGCTCCTGCCCATACAGTAGGCCTAAATCTAACTGGCCATGAGCAAGGAAATTCCATGACAACCGGTAGCCATGACAGTATAGTTTAACCTTGTAGACTTGAGGTTCTCACAGAGGCAAATATGAGCATTTCTGTCTTCCTATACGGGATGTTCCAGGAGGAAAGATTAATATTCTGGCAGGTCATAGTATCGGTCATTCTAAGCGAAAAATTGTGTATGTACATTTGTTCTATTCAGAACGGTACAGACTCAAAATTCTTGGTAAGAAAGAGATATTACGTACTGTTTCTAATAACGGTATTTATTGTTCAAGTGACAAAGTTGGTACAGGTTACACAGTGCAACACATTTTTGAAAATTCTATCAAAATCATTGCATTTTGCAATTTGTGTGAGGACATGGCGTGTTGAAAGTCTGAGTGCATCATGACGTTCCTTTATGTGAACGATAATATCCTTAGCTGTAGTTTGGAAACCGGTCGGAGTAGCACACATGTATATATACAATTATTTGCTCAGAATTGACGAAAATGTGATCTCCAAGAATTTTGACATTTCCTCCTGGGACATTCTGCATATTACGCCGTGCAGTCCAGTAGGAACTCGCCGATTTTTCGGAGAAACATACTGCCGACATTTTCGGGGCGTGCTAAATGCTTCTTTCCCAATACTTCCTTAACACATATTGACCCGAAAGATGCAGGCAGTGCTTTTCTCTGAAACGTCGGTGAACATCTATGAATCTGCAAGCTTTCGCATCCCATCAGGTAGCAGTCTTCAATGCAGTGTAGTAACACAAGCTTCGCAGTCCTATCTCTATCTCTGTCTACTATTTATAGGAAATGCATAAAGGGATCAGAAAATGTCAGCAGATGGGTCTACACCCGCTTTTTCGTCACTAATATTATTCAGAATATTTCAAGTAATTTATTTTTTCGGAGTTTCTACAAAATGTTATGTTGGGAGGGGATAGGTAAAGAAAAATTTGTCCCTATGCTTAACTAATTAAGCATTAACCCATGAAGGCGTATGGGGGAGTGGTTGTATACATCCATATTTTCTTGGCATCGACAATAGCTGTAGGTGAGTGGTCAGCTTCACGCCCCGGCCACTTTACTCCCGGGGAAAAACCCCAGTAACCAGTGGGTAGATGTTTGGTTGGAACTCAGAGTCGGTCTGGACCAAATGGAGAAGAGAGAATTCTTGATCCTACCGGGACTCGAGCTCCGACCCCTCGGTCGTTGAAACAGCCGCTGTTCCGGTCCAGATTCGAACCCACAACTGCACGAATACAAGCCCGGAGCGTTACCTCTAGATAAACCTATAAAATTACGTTCTTATTGTCTACTTCGTCCTTATATTTTCGAGCCCACGTAATACAAGACAGATCAGAAGAGTTTTCTTCGCAGTTGAACAACCATTAATTTATTAATAAAGATTTTTCTCTATGGAATTCGTTACGAAATATCTCGATATTATAATTATCACTCCTGATTCGTACTCTGGATATCACTGCCTCAACTCTGGACTCGAAAAGTAGCTATCCTGACTGGATAGATCATGTTTTCCTCAGTCCCTCCACACAAACACTTCAACATTTTAACGTAGAAAAATACTGATGTATCATACATACTCGTGTGCGTGGGCCGCGTCATAGCTCAAGCGGTTAGTCGCTGTATTCCCACCGCAGTGGCCCGGGTTCGAGCCAGGGTCTGGTCAAGTGGGATTTGTGGTGGACAAAGTGGAGCTGGGACAGGTTTCCTCCGAGTACTTCGGTTTACCCTGCCAATCTTCATTCCACCAATTGCTCCACAATCACCCTCACCTATCATCTGGGGCTGATACAATAGGCGAGAAGTGGCCACAGTACAAGGGACTTAGGCCTACCCCACCAACAATAAAAAATACTCGTATGCGTCGTATTATATTCAGCCAACTAAAGTACAAAGAAGCACAATCCGTACTTGAGGAACCGTTGCTATGCCTCGGCATTTAATTCAGATTGAAATATTAAATTCCGTGAGTATACCTCTGGCAGCACCGGGTAAGTCGCGCAGCCAGTCCTGAGAGGGTTGCAGTCTCGTAATTGCATTAGAAGGAACCTTCAGAGAGTTCATTCCTCTCAAACATCCGACTGATTCATAGGAAGTCTGGCATGGCTTTCAGGAGATGACTCGAATCGACAACTCGAAATCATTCCATTTCAAAATCCCTCATGTTTATTTCGGGTTTTACCTTAATGGTTCCTTGAGGCCCTGTCTATAAAGGAGGGTGATTTGAGCCATCCGGAGAAAACCGTATAAGCAAAGCGCGGACTTGTGCTGCGTGTTTCAAATAGAAATTTATTGTGTCATGCGTGAGACACGGAGGAGCACGCGGTAGCATAGTTGATTGAGGCATTATGCTACAAGCCAGAAGGTATTGGGTTCAAGTCCCGATGAGAACATTGGATTTTTTCAATTTACTTAATCCTTCCAGCGGCAATATGGCCCTGGGGTCGACTCAGCCTCTGAGTACCAGGAATATTCTTGGGGGTAAAGGGCGGCCGGCGCGTAAGGTTGACAACCTTACCGCCATTTATGAGCCGATTGTCTAGATAATGTGGGAACCTCAACATCTCGCAACCCCATGGGCCTTCAGGGCCTGTTACAGGGATACCTTTACTTACTGTATATGCGAGACAATGTGTTATATATAGAAATGAGAAGGATTTCATCATAAAAACGTTAATTTGGCTCCCTTATTATATTCTCTCATTCACGGAACACTCTTAACCTCACTAAGAAAGAAGGTAGAAATGGTCACAGCAAAATAAATAGCAATAACACTCAAACCAGTACGTTAACTAACCACGTAACTTTCCCCGTACCTCAGACACCAGCTTCTAACAGCAGCAGTCCTCTAACTCAGTCACTCACCAACGAACTAACTCAACTAACTAACCTACTTTACTAATTCCACTGACTGACTTCTCACTATCTGTCCTGCTTAGAACATATCGGCACGGACCGCACAGAAAATACAGTTACTCTCTTGATGTTTACTGGCTGTTGTCTAGTTGTTTGTTTATCGGTCGTTACCTAGCAACGGTCTACACACCGCAATATAATATGCTACTTACTTTTTACTTATCCAGTTATTTTCTTCTTACATTATGTTAAAAACACTACAAACATGGTGTGTAGCACGAAATATTCAGAATACATGTCATGTTAGTCTCATAAGGTCTGCATACACTCTCGTGTCAAGAGCGTTATTTCTGGGATGTGACGCCACGTAATCAGATAGAAGCAGATCTATGTCTGTTTCTTACTTCTTGCTGGTTGCTTTCTCGACTAGTAAGCGGATCCTGAAGATGGAGGCAATATATTTCTTCGAAACACAAGTAAACTTCTGCCACATCTGTAACACCTCATAAGTGCAGGCCAGTGCAAGATCCAGACAACAGTGGAAGTTTCGTTATCCAGACGGAGTCAAATGCGTGAATTGTTGTAATCAAGTGAAATTGTATTAGAGACGTTTAATAAATCCAATCACTCAAATCTAGAACTCACGTGAACACCCCTACACGTGACAATATTTATATGTTTCCATTTCTTCCTGATGACAGTTATAACATCTTTTTTTTAATGGGGCATCTCTCCGATGAGTACCCAATACATCAGTTACTTGCAGGTGCATCCATTAAGGAACGCATATAAACACTTACGAAACAAAGTCCTTGTTTTTTATATAACTTCGCTATTTGAATTGCATTAGATCAGCTTTATGAGAAGGAACATTACGTGTGCTTGTCACAACGGGACGGCTTGTTCTCAAGCACGGAAAGGAGCAGACAGCCCCATGATATGTAGGATAATCGTGAATAAATGAATAAGCAGTCATGGGCTGCGTAAAAGAAGTTGGAAATGGACGCAGGACTGACTAAATCACGTACTAAAAATGTCAGGTGGCATAAAATGCCACAAAAGACTTTGATGATTTCATTGACACGAACTACGCATTGAAAGAAGGTTATGGAGTTTAGAAATTGGAAAGTCCTTAGAGGACACATTCAAGATATATGGATAATTATATTTTATACTTACAAAATATCATAAATATAAAGTTATATTTCTTGTTAGGCCCCACACGAAAATTAGAACTACAGTTACGTCTATTCTTAACCTAGTATTATGTGTAGCTGCGTGTCCTTAGCTTCGTTCCTTAGGATAACTTCCTCAATAACATCTACATTAGGGAATGAGTACTCGGTCTGGCCGTTGTGATGAAGAGAAAAACCCCTGCCGGGAATCCAATTCGTTCGTCCGACCTGAAGACAGTCGCTATACCCACTAAGTCTTCTCTGATATTGAAACGTGTGAAACTTTCATTATAAAATGTTATTTATGAGAATGAAAACTAATAATTCAGGGCCCAAAAGACAAATTATCATGAATGTGTACTATGTCCATATTTTACACTCGCCTAGTCATAAATATGTATAGATTTTAAAATAAATTATGTGTGAAATATTTCTGCTTATTGTGTGGTACAACAATGTGCTCAAGACACCAGATGCTGGGACACGCCGGTGGGTACAGTCTCAGACTTTAGTTCTAGCAGTAGTAGTTTAAGTGAGAAGAGAAATACTCGTTAGTCTCGGACTAGTTGCATTGTTAGAACGTTAAAACAAATAGAAGAATGTATCACAGTATTGAATGAACCAAGAAATTCGGCAGTGTTCTTCACCTTCTGAAAGATAATTCTTAGCAAATAAGTTAAAGATAAATAGAAAGTGAATTTTGTCAAAAATTGCAACAACAACAAAATATTCGGAGTCATGTTCGGCCAGTGATGATGAGTTTTAAAAAACTTGGATAGATACACAACACGCCCATTTCAGTTCTGTTGGCTCTATGGCGTATCTACTTACACAATTATTTAATGTAAAAAGTCTTAATCATTGAGGTTTACACCGTCTTTTTCTGTTGTTTCCAGCCCTGCCTTTTACGAGACAGATCTAGAAGATAAATATGCCGCCTAGCGGACTCCACGAAGAACATCCACCGATTATATTGCCTCCTGCTACAAGGAACTAAGTCACACGCTTGTTAATAATAAATGTTTCTCGGTTGAAGTTAACCGTTTCGTGATGTGAGGCAAACGGAACTTCGTGACTGGAGATTCTGACAATGACTAAGAAGAAACAGATCTCACGTCATTTTCTCCAGGATTATTTGAATTCAGTATGCACTGAAACTAAAAATTAACCTAATTTCTTTCTGACTTTGTGATCTACTTCCTGTTTTCTATCTCTTTCTTCTGTTGAAGAATAAATTTATGACGTCGCCATGTTCGCTCTTCTGACACTTTATTTCTTTGTACCACGAGTTCAGTCATTTAACGGTATTTATTAAAGTTACATTTTCTTTCCAGAATGGGAAACAATCGAAGATCCAGTAAGTGTTTCAAAATAACATTTACTTAAGGAACTGTGAAACTGAAAGTAGTTACTATAGGATTCTGACGATGGTGTATAACACACTGAGATATTGGGTTTTTGGACTTTATCCATCGTCCTGGTTTTTAAGATAACTAATAAAAACACGACGTTTCGGAAACTGGATCTGTTTCCATCCTCAGGTGAAGGAAAACACATATTCTGTTGGGTCCAGTGATTGAGGCTAGCTTTTTCTAACGGACCCAACAGAATAGGTGTTTTCCTTCACCTGAGGACGGAAACAGATCCAGTTTCCGAAACGTCGTGTTTTTATTAGTTATCTTAAAAACCAGGACTATGGATAAAGTCCAAAAACCCAATATATCAGTCTGAAAGTAATTATTTAGAAATGGTCATACAGAGAGTAACCCTTGATATCAAGAGCTCACCCGATAGATTCATTTTCTACGATAAGCTCATTGTTAGTCATAATAAATTATTGTAGTCATAAGATTATCTACGTTATTTCGGCCATCGTTTTCCTCAGACTCTCTAAGCGAATAGCAATACCTTCAACAGAAGCCGGAAGGTCGCAGGTTCGATTCCCGATGAGTTCATTAATTTTTTTCAATTTAAGTAATCTTTCCAGCCACACTATGACACTGGAGTTGACTCAGCCTCTAACAGAAATGAATACCACGAATCTTGCTATGGTGTAAATGGCGGCCGGCTCGTAAGGCTGACAAACTTACCACCATCCGTGAGCTGATTGTCTATACAAAGTGGGAGCCTCGACGTCTCACAACCCTATGGTCCTTCACAGCCTGTTACAGGGATAGCTTCACCTTACATCAGCTCCTGGTTTATATGCAGACAGTTTGGTTGTGATTTGAGTGGAATTAGTGAGACACCATCTTTGTTCTAGTTTAGAGTACTACTCTGCAATTTGCCTGTAGGTTCTGAGGTGTATTATAAGAAACCTAATTAAGGAGAGACAAGATCCAACCGTGATAAGAACCAGGCACCTCCCGGCTGCAAGTCTGACATTCTGGCACTGTGCCATCTTGTTCTGTCCTTTTGACAGGTTTAAAATTTAAAAGCTGTTCATTACACTGGACACGTTTAAGTGATATTCTCAACTCATCCATGAACCCCCCTCCCAACACTCTCACAAAACCAACTTTTCCCATCAAGTAAAGTAATTTTAAATCAAGTCCAAGGTTTAAAACAGATTCAGGTTTCCTGTAAAAATGGAATATGAACGGAGTCTGGTATATAATGACATATCTGAATACGTTACATGGATTCAATGACAGTGCCAAACATATCAAGACATCAAATAATTATAGACCTTGTTTCTAGATCTGGCCCCTGGGTTGAGCTTTGAAAGAAATGGGTGGGGAAGTGGTTGGAGCTACACATTGTACCTAGCGCCCTGGTATAACACACACTAACCCTATCATCCTCACTTCAGTAGACTCCATCAAATTCACTGTACATTCGGCTGAATACGGCGATATCTAAAAAGAGGGCAGTAACTGTGATGAGTCCCATGGCCTCCCAAATGCAACAGGATGACAGAAAATGTAGTCTTCGGGATCTTCCTAAGCTTGTAGTGATATTAATTTTTCAAGATAAAATATATCTTTGATTGTTGCCTGTTAATGAATTCGAGTATATATTTAGAATATTTCTTGGACAGTGCAGAAAAAACGAATGACATAGACTCTTTGTGTCCAAGATCTATAAACATGAACACAAAGTAGAAATTTAAGGGAAAGTTTGTTTAAAATATTTTCACTTTACAAAATCCACTGGAAATTACCTGTATAACAAGAAGTACTGAGAAATTATGTGAATTTACTGAGTACGAACTATTTAAATACTTCTATACCCACGGAAGAGGAAAAATTATATACTAAAAATTGTATATTTCTATACACTATAGCCCTAGGACAAAGTTCCGAACGTCAAAATTTTAAAAATAGCCGCCATACTTGCAATTAACAAAAAAATACAAAATTTCGTAAAAAAAACACAGTAGTATACACATGATTTACAGCATTTCTGTACGAAATTGTATACTGTTTCTTGCAATAGTTCATTAATTACTGTCATCAATTTAAAAGCTAAAGGATATGCCTAAATTTTCGTCTAGTGGCCATTATCTTATTTTATATTGTCAAGTGTCCGGGGTTCCGTGACTAATTATAACGAGTTCTGGATTTGATGTTCGGATTTTTTGGCACTTATGCATTTACACAGTTCGAGACTATAGGCAATTATAGTGCCATCGGTATTCTACACACTGTCCAGTTCACCGCTGCACACGCACTAGGATCCTCAGTCTTCATTAGTCGTATCCTGGCAACAGACTTATCACAGTCTCACTGTAACTTCAAATCACTCCTGAAGTCTTCTTCGGCCATTTCTGTGGTTTCAAATTCCGAGATTCGACTCGAATACTCCCGAGTGTTGTTGTGTACTCCGTTGTATTCCGTCTACTACTGCTTCTTCTGTACTGCCGAACGCTTCTTATAACCATTTTGCACGGACCTCAAGGAAACAGACTATAGTGTGGACAAAGCCCTTTTACGGCACCGTTGCCTAGCAATAAACGTCCTATTGATGTGTGCTCGTATGTTGCGAAAATGTGTTTACCGAACTAGCAATGGGTTATCATATCAAGAAATCTTTTGTAAAGATTGTGTGACTCCATTCAGTTCAAGTGTTTAAGTCTACTCACGAAGGCTAGTAAGGAATAGAAATTAGAAATGACAGACTTTCTTGTTCTATCTATATCAACAATATTAACTATTAAGAATGAAGACTAGTAAAAATCTGTAAAACAAGGATATATTTACGTAAATTTTGGAACAATCTGTCAGTATGTTTATGAACTATGTATTTATGGTGTCGTTTCGACATGAAAGTACAAGAGCCAGTCCATATCGGATATTAGGAGCCTCTAAACCTGTGACCGGAAGTGACGACTGCAACGACGTTAATGATGACGAAGGCGATACCCGCAAACAAATAAATTATATATGTACTGGAAAACTATGCAGAAACTCATATTCCATTTTTGAATGAAGAAGTTGATGGTTGAAGACGGGGTTAGTGGAGGTGAAAAAAGACATGGTAGCTAACGACTATGGCTTCAGTCCAACAGAAGTCCCGCCACCTCGGGGCCAAACCATAAGACGAAGAGAACGAAAAGAAAAGTCGATGGCTGTGCACGATAGATCGAAAGTAATTGCAGCTTCATTAATAAATTCTCACAGGAAAACACTACCTTGCAGTGCAGCATCTAAAATACGTACATACTAGTAGAGACATTGGATTCTTGCAGGAAGGCCAGATGACTTAAGTATTAGAGCACACAGACAATAAATGGCTACTCTCAAGAAGAATACTCTTTTCATGCATGTGACACCGTGTAGTCTCATAGATGTTTATTAATATTTCGTAACAAAATGTTGCCTCTGTCTTCATGGTAAAGTAAAGGCAAAACAAATAATAAAAAATAAAATTGTTCATTTGCTTAATTATTTTTTATTGTTAGTGGGGTGGGACTAAGTCCCTTGTACTGCGGGCAATTCTGGCCTATTGTACCAGCCACACATGATAGGTGAGGGTGATTGTGGAGGAATTGGTGGAATGAAGATTGGTAGGGGAAACCGAAGAAAACATACCTCAGCGCCACTTTGTCCACCACAAATCCCACTTTACCAGACCCCGGGATCGAACCCGGGCCGCCGCTGTTGGAAGCCAGCGACTAACCGCTTGAGCTAAGGCGCGGCCTTTACTTAATTAACTAAGCACTGCTCCATGAAGATGTATGGGAGAGCGGAGGTATAGCTCCATCACTCTTGATCTAGCACTAGATGGAGGTGAGTGATTAGCTTCATGCACCGTTTGCTTTACCTCCTGGAAAGAGCCCACAGTGCCTATTGTATGGCAGCTTGGGTGGGGCACAGGGTTGGTCTGGACGCTGTGAAGAAGAGAAACCCCTTCACTGTACTGTGATTTCTACTGCGCACAACACTAAATTAGATATCTTACAAAATATGGCTTCACAACATACGACAGTTTACACTATTTTTCTTTAGAACTTTGAAGAATTTTCCAGTGGCTTCAGGCCCATTTGTTATAAAGGAAACGAGGTTTCGAAATTTGTGACTCTTTCTTATGTATCCAAGGATATTTGTTTTGTAAGAAATATAGCTTCCTACATAGTTTCCTAGAATTTCGTATCTTATCTACTTGTCTATGGATGTAGTTTTCATATTTCAACAGTAACTAATATCACAAGCAAGCCAAGATGAAAACTGGAACTACGTATAGACACCAGCACTGCCAACTGAAGTCAAGGAGAAAATAAATCACCAGAGACGGAAAACAAGAAGACACGGAAAGAGGCAAAATTAGGATTAATTAATTCTTATATCGCTCAACTGCTTATATAAGGGTAAAATAAACTGCAAAATGAGCAAAAATGAACGAAAAATTATAATAATTTAATGGTTTAAAGCCATGTTAGGTGGGTCCCTTGTCTCCACGGCACGGCGCGTCCTCAGGTTGCGGATGGAGCCGACGCCCTCCAGACATGGAGGGTAGCTGCGAATATATTGAATAAGCAGTCGCTGACAGTCGACAAAGGGTGGTCCTCCAGCTTTGAGGTTGGGCATGGGGCTAACAACTCCTTGCCTTAAAAATAATCATGTTACGAAAATGAACACAAAGACCAAGGCGTAGGTTGGTGGACAATATTAAAATGGATCTTAGAGAGATAGGACGGGATGGTATGGATTGCATTGATCTGGCTTAGGATAGGGACCAGTGGAGGGCTATTTTGAACACGGTAATGAACCTTAGAGTTCCATGAAATTCTGGGAAATTCTTGAGTAACTGCAGAATTTGCGGCTCCTCCAGAAGGGCTCAGCCCCATGAGTAAGTAAGTAAGTTATGTCCATAGATAGTGCATTCGTCGATAGAAAAGTGGATGCTTTTTAAGTTTGTAATCAACAGAGTCATGGTTGCTTCAGCATATTCCGGATGCTCGAGAGAGATGCTTAGCGTTAATTTTGTATATCGAGCAGACTTGAAGATACTGATATCGTTTGTCCAAATTTTTCCATTAACTTCATTATATTAACTTATTTTCCTGTAAAAGGATCACATGAAATGTTTTTGCGCTATAAGATGTGCACATGTTGAGAACATGGCTGAACCCGTACTGAAACCCAGACATCATCTATAGCAATAATTATAATAACGAGACATGTTTTCACGTCAACGAAACAGTCCCTCTACTTGCACACCCGTATTTCACACACAATACCACTGCGATGTATCTATCGTCCTCCCTCCAGACTGTATTATGAAACATCAGGTTGATTCTCTGTTTCTGAACATCCACGAGAATGCATTACTGCTATCTGTGGCAACTAACACAGGGTTTGTCACGTCACTGTTGACGTCATCGTTCTTACAACTTAATTATGAACTCCAATAGTAAACTGACCGCTATGTATGAAAACAAAAACAGGAAGCTGAGTTGTACAAAGGGAACTTATCATATTAGAAGGGTCTGAAGTGAAAGATATTGGCTTTATGCTGGTTTCTTATTTGTCCGCAATTCAACCCTGAAGATGGAGGCGAAAATTTCGTTGACTTTCACCAGACTACAAGAAGTTATAACCCAGAAGATACTTAATAACAGATACCTGCTTTATCGTGTTACTTTCTCCATTTTCTTCCTTTCACTTCTTTCACCTTTGATATATTTTTTTTTATTTTTCTTCTTTATTCTCCTCTTCTTGTTCTTGCTGAGCGTCGCGACAGAGCGTCTAATATTCCTGTTTAGATCCGGTCTAGAAAACCGAGATTAACGGCCGTGGTGATCCGTTGCGCTAAACACATGACACCCTCTAGCCGCTAAAGTTTGCACTAACTTCGTCGACAAGCGGCGGCCGCTCGGTTGGTATAGTTCGCTTGAGGAATAAAGCCACGGAGTTTAGTCTTTTGTAGTATCTTGGAGATATCGGGTTCCTGGATAGCGGCTGCTCTGAAGGAATATCTCGTAATTTTTCTCAGTCCCTCGGGGTAAATCCAGTTATATCTCATATTATGTCACTATCATATCATCTTGATTCATTATTCATTTATCATCCTATCATTGGACACTACGCGGCAATCTGAGTTACTGAGAGGGTTGCCACAAATTTCTTTGACTTCCTTTCCCCATAAATGTGGGCTCATATGCTCAGATGTCATTATTCTGTATTATATTTCATTCTCAAGTGAAAAGAGCGTGAGTTCAGAAATGCGGCTGAGAAGCAAAGAGACCCCCAATGGAAGTGACATACAGTGCACAAAGGGGGGACAATAGATGCTGTGGTATGAAACAGAGAGACAGCCAGAGTTTGACTCTATAAAAACGGGTGGTGCAGAAGGGACGACCTAGGCGCCATCTGGTCGGTTTAACCGGAAGAAAGTCACAACATTCCAGAACTTTTGCGTCGAAAAAAAAAAAGACCGGTGACACGTATCCCCAATATTGCTTACTACAGACAAGCATGCACTCTATAAAATACGAGATTTGAGGTTTACACGACAGTGACGGGAAAACAGTTGAGTCGTTGTACTGACTGAGTTTCAGAGGCGGCCCTTCAGATTATCTCAAACATTTTTATTAGGGCTATGTCAGTTAAAGATATAGTACGTTAATAGTTTTTCTTATTGCAGACAACATTTGCTATAGCTAATATTCCATTTTCTAAATATTGTAAGCGTTAATAATAATATTTGTAAACATCACTACCACTCAATCCAGAACTTTTGTCTTCTCGTCTGCTGTCTAAAATCGTAAATACTTACTTAGTTACTCATGAAGCTGAGCCCTTCTTGAGGAGCCGCCAATTCTGCAGTTATTCAAGAACTTCCCAGCATTTTATGGAACCCAAACGTTCATTACCGTGTTCACAAGAGCCCTCCACTGGTCTCTATCCTGAGCCATATCAGTATAGTCCATACCATCCCATTCTATCTCTCTAAGATCTACTTTAATATCATCCACACACCTACGTCTTTGTCTTCCTAGTGGTCTATTTCCTTCTGGTTTTCCCACCAATATCCTATATGTATTCCTCTTTTCCCCATTTATGCTACATGCCCTACAAATCTCAAAATAAAATTATATTCACGGTTATATTATATATAACTGCTGCAGTAAATATTTTTAGCGTTTACTTCACAATTTCATATATTTAAGGTGATTCTAAATACTATAATTTAAAAACTACAACTTTATCGGTTGTTGTATGCTGACATTAAACTTGCTCTTTCTCCATAAGAGAAGAACATAGATGGAAAGTGCTCGAGGATACGGTGCTGAGGATGATATCGAGACCTGAGAAGATGAAACAGGATACTAGAGAAAACTACATACTGTGGAGTTTCCTAAGTTTGCCACAATAAATAAAAAGTAAAGTACATTTTACATGCAGAAAAATTAGAGCTGTGGAAGGCAAGTTTCGTTATTGTAGCGGATTTCCTCAAAGCGTTTTCATGTAACGGCTCTGTAAACATGTTCAACATGCAACAATGGAAAAATGTGTCCCTGTGGACGAATGCCATTGCGCTTTGTTAGACAACAGCGCACCAATAAAGAAGCTGGTTAGGAATCACATGACTTTTCTCTGTGTGGTCTTCCTTATGCAACAACAGAGCTGTGTCTTCTGTGCGTGGTCCGTGCGGAGGCTATATAACAAGGTTTACAGAATAACGCGAGCAGTTCAATTCAGTTCAGTTCAGCAGTCGTTAAGCTGGAGGACTCGAGGATTCGTCAGGAAGACGTTGTTCAAGGCAGTTCAGTAGTTGATGTGTTAACCTTGAGAGTGTTATAATTGTTTGTATGTCATAGATATGGTAATCGTAAAAGTGTAACAACGAATTGTAGTTACTACATGAGAAATTATACAATAAATCGAGTTATTAAATCAGGAACGCACTATTTACTGTCGCGTTACCAGCACACATGGCATTATTATTTCGTCAACATGGATATCTATTGATAAAATTTCCATAAATTTAATTAATTTAATATTATTAGCATAAAATTCTTTAAGAGAAATTCTGGTAAAGGCCTGGAAGTTTGACTAGAATTATGTGTATGTAATTTAATTTTGTTTATTGTTATTTCTTTCTCTTTTTATTAGTACTTGTAACATTCCTTCACTGAGGTAGGTGGATGGAAAGTTGCAGACAAAAATCTGCACTTTTCCATATACCTCGTCCCGTGTGTGATTTATGATAGCTCAGTTTCTCTAAGCCACTGTGTGTACTTTAGTGTGGAAGCCACACCACTGACGGCAACCTACTGATATAAATCACCGGGGACTTTTCATAGCCTTTACAGTTTGTTTTATAGACTCATGTACGCTCAGCAAACAACCACAGGACACACTGTGAAATTCTCAGGAAAAAACGTTACATAGGACTATAGGTGTTGGAAGATACCATTGAGGATGCTTCCTGTAGGATCTACGTTAAAACATGGAACTTTTACCATGAAGTTCACCTCATTTATCTTATTATATCAGTATCACTAATCACAATGTAATTTTTATACAGTGACGCATAACTAAGGGTAGAAAGAGGAATAGATGGAATTGTTTCTACCTCAGGGAATAGAGGATGAGGAGTAACGTGAATTACTTTTTATAATCGCAAACAGAAGTCATAGTTTAATGTAACATCGCTTGAGTGACTGTTGCCTGACCACAGACTTCTCTCTTACTCTGTTATTTTTTTTAATCGCTAGTGGGGTGGGACTAAGTCCCTTGTACTGCGGCCACTTCTGGCATATTGTACCAGCCCCAGATGATAGGTGAGGGTGATTGTGGAGCAATTGGTGGAATGAAGATTGGCAGGGGAAACCGAAATAGTCGGAGAAAACCTACCCCAGCGTCACTTTGTCCACCACAAATCCCACTTGACCAGACTCCGGGATCGAACCCGGGCCGCCGCGATGGGAAGCCAGCAACTAACTGCTTGAGCTATGGCGCTTTCTGTTCTTCCTTAAATTTATCTGACAAGAAGTATTACTGCCACAATTGAAGATAGCGTGAAGCAAGAACGTCAACGTAACACAGAGAATATATGACTACTGGACAAGTTAAACATAAGGGTTGGAAATGAGTAACAAAGAGAAAATATCACGGAAAGAAGAAATAAAAGGAATAAAAAAACATATTTGGAAACGTGTACTTCTAAGTAATAATATTGTGACGTGTATACCCATTGCTAGACAACGATTAGGTAAATACATTCCAGCGGGAGCCAGCGCGCTCAAAAATATGATGTCTATTGCTAGGCAACGGATCAGTAAATAAAACTAAAATAATACGGGATAAATAGAAGATGGTTTTTTCTACTGGGTCCACTCCGAGGCTGGAAAATTCTATGGGAGAAATTGTCAGAAGTTGAGAGAGTTGAGTTGAAGAAGAGTTTATTTGAGTGTGTTGTCAAGAAATAGGTCGAGTTCTAGAACTGGCAGTCTAAGGTGATTGAGAAGAATTGGCAAGAAAGGAATCAGACTCTGAAAATAAGATTTCACGTGTGAGGCTCATATAACTGATGTGTTGAAATCCGTTGCCAGGATACGACTAGTGAAGGATGAGAAGACTTAGCGTGTTCTTGTGATTTGTAAAGTGTGTAGAGTAGCGATAGCGTTGTCTTGCTTATGATTACGAGTTGGGTGTATAAGGTGTCAATAAATCCAATCGTCCAATCCAAAACCGTCTAATTGTCACAACCCCTAAAACGTGATAATATATATTAATGACTTACTTTAGTATATTCTGTATGTGGTTAAAGTCGTCTATTCTCGACTCCGAAGAGTGAAACAAGAAATGTGTAGCTGACTGAATTTGTGTCAGTGGATTTTGAATTCGTTGCAGTTTCAACGCCCGATATACAGAGTGGTCCAGGAGTCAGTTAACTATTTAGTAAATTGTACACTAAAATACGATAGGTCGGTCACCGTAGCCGGGCGGTCTAAGGCATGTATTGTCTTCGTTTGCTTTGAAACCGGGATCGTGAGTTTGAATCCCACTCAGGGCATGGATGTTTGTGTCCGTTTTTCTGTGTTTGTGTACAGATAGAGGCCTTGCGACGAGCTGATCACTCGCCCAAGGAGTCCTACCGTATGTGTAAGACCTAGAAAAACCGAAGTGAACTGAGAAGTTCATGGAGGTAGGCCTAGGCCCACTGGGGCTGTAGTGCCAAGGAAAAAAACACGTTAGAAATTTCTTTATTACTGAATGAAATTATAAAAACTTTTCGAAATGCGATCCTTCATGTTCAGTGAAGAACTCATAACGCTGTGATATCTTCGTATAATTTGACTGTTTTAAATCCGAATATTGTCATTAATATGAGAGACTTTCGGGATCACCGGCTTTTATACAACTGTGCATAAATGAGATAATATTAAAAATGACTTTAGAGGAATCGGTTGTACGTTAAATGGATTCAATTGAAGATAGAGTCCAACGGGACGATTGTATAGTCTATGTAAATATCCTGAACTCTCAGACTGAAATATTTCATCAATTGATATATTTAAGTTTCATGACAGCTACAACATACATAATTTCATGAAAGGTGTCCACAATGTATTTACATGAAATGTTTCACAAATAGCATGTTTATTTCGTCGCCTGCAACTACCCTCTCCTCACTTAGTTGTTTAATGCGATAGACATTGCACTTCGCACTCTCTGCTGATTACTAAACACACGATAGTCCTGCTGAGATATTACACAATTCTCAAATAACATCAGACTCTGATAATTCAGATTCTGAACGCGTTGTTTGTGTTTATTAAAGGATTATGGAAAGTAAGGATGTAGGGTACATAGTAACACTTAACACATAACGTATAATCAGTAAGCTCGAATCTCTTGAAATTGATACTGACAGGGCTTACTCCGAGTGAGTCTAAACAACTGAATACAGATTTGAAATTAGCATTGTGTTCTGGTGGTAAGTATTCCGCATTCTCTCTCAGAGAAATAGCAGCCATTTTAAGTAGTTACTATAAGATTCTGACGATGGCGTATAACACACAGAGATATTGGGTTTTCGGACTTTATCCATCGTCCTGGTTTTTAAGATAACTAAGAAAAACATGACGTTTCGGAAACTGAAGTCCAGGTCCAGTGATTGAGGCTAGCTCTTTCTAAGGGACCCAATAGAATATGTGTTTTCCCTCACCTGAGGACGGAAACAGATCGAGTTTCCGAAACGTCGTGTTTTTCTTAGTTATCTTAAAACCAGGACGATGGATAAAGCCCGAAACCCAAATACCTCTGGGAGTAGCCATTTTACTATTTCCAGAGAGACAAGTCCATTGAAAAGCTGATATTCTCTCAGCTGGCCAAGGAATTCTCTACTATGGAAAATAAAGATTCATTGCCGCGATCACAAGAGACGTTCTGTAGTTCACATCCTGAGCGAGTCGATATCTGAATTCTTTGAAAATTGCTGAGTTTATGTTACTCAGTTTAATTCACTCACTGAGCTGAGCCCTTCATGAGAAGCCGCTAATTCTGCAGCTACTCAAGTGTTTTCCAACGTTTTATGGAACCCGAAGGTTCATTACCGTGTTCACAAGAGCCCTCCATTGGTCCCTATCCTGAGCTAAATTAATCCAATCCATCCCATCTTATCTCTCTAAGATCCATTTTAATATTGTACGATAGGGCACAGTAGTGTGTTCTTTCTTCTGATGGTCTTTAAGAAACTCTCAGATTCCAGGGCCTATCCAATGAATGATGGAAATGAATCTCTCTTGCCCTAATCGAGATATTATCTCGGAATTTTCCAGGAGGGACCGAGAAAACCACGAAATACCTCAACCAGTATAGTCGCTGACCCTTCGAGATTCGAAACAAGAACCTTTTAATTACTGTAACCGCTCACTTCCTTTGTGCCCTTTTCGTTGTGCGCCACTCCACCACCGCTCACTTCTTTGGGTTCTTTACTTTAATCAGTAGAGCTGGGTTCCTATCCCAGGGTCTTATAAGGGTCTGGCTCGGACAGGGCAGGAAGAACACTTCACTACAATCACCCACCTTTCGACGGTTGCACTTGGTAGTCCTTTAATCCCTTCCAGCTTTCTGCATACAACTGAATTTATTAATACTATTGATTTGTACTGTACTTATACTATTTTACGGAAGGGCCGTAGTGGTAAATTTAGTGTCCGACTTTGCCGAAAGTAGTGTCAAGACTCTCCGAGGTGGAATGCCCTCTCTCTGAATTCTGAGGTCCACGAACCCCAGACTCCAAGAGAAATCCACTCCTCCCTTCTGCCATTGGTTAAGTTTTCAAACTAGGAGGTTCCCTAAATTTTGAATTCCCAATCATGTTGCTCTGCTATGTGATTCTGGCAGATGCTGACCTGACGCTAAGGATGACAGCCCCTTGATGCATTACAGTCAGGGTGTGAGG
The DNA here is from genome assembly GCF_002891405.2 of Cryptotermes secundus. Classification (NCBI taxonomy): domain Eukaryota; kingdom Metazoa; phylum Arthropoda; class Insecta; order Blattodea; family Kalotermitidae; genus Cryptotermes; species Cryptotermes secundus. The sequence continues at coordinate 1,365,898 of NW_019720561.1, forward strand.
CTCCGGCCGTCCCACTTCTAAGTTATCGCTGTCCCAAGCTGTCAGCTCTCATTTTCTCAAAGCCTTTCCGACGTTGCTGAAACTGCCAGAATTCTAGGAAAGTACCAGATGTTACTTCCTGTTCACATAGCAAAACTTGAACTATGTCCCTTCCGCGTGTAAGAGCTGGCTATCTGCCGGATTTCTTTGTTTGTAATATAGTTAATCTTAACTTAATACAAATTTAATTTTCACACAACACTCCTCCAGTCAGAATGGACGGTTACATTACATACTGTTTGATGGCCGGTTCTTGTGAACACGATAAAGAAACTGTGTGGCATAAAACTAAAACAATTCTTTACAACCTGAAAGACTATCAGATTTTTAAGGAGGACTCTACTGCATGGAGTTTCATTAGGTAATTACTCAGCTCGTTCATGATGCTGTTTACCTTCCGAAGTAAAAATAACAAGAGCAGCGGGTACAAACCAAAATTAAATCAATCTTCGATGGACGAATCGGGTTATCAAAAATATAATTATTCCACTTGCAAGCTTCAGATAATTCATGTCAATACAACTGCGGAATTCTACATTATCCATATACCAAGCATTGGTAAACCCGTGTAGGTAGAATGATTAACTTCAAGTAGTTGAGGACAGCTCTCTATCTCTCTCTCTGTTGCTCCCACTTTGGAGCATAGGGCATCCGTGAAACCCCTTGTTTCATTTCAGTATCTTAACCCCAAGACAGTTGTTAGGACTCATTGGACGGCGGATCAGACAGTCGCAACGCCGCTAACTACACAGGAAAACACAAAGAGAGAATAAACGCAGACATTAATGCCTTGAGTGGGATTCGAACCTACGATCCCGGCGTTCGAGAGAGCGAAGAGAATTCATGCCTTAGACAGCGCGCCAACTGTGGTCGGCTTCTAAGGACAGCTCTGACTGATACATCTACAGAGAGAAGGGTAAAACAAATGCCAATATAACATCATAACGAAAATTCTGAAGCCTGCACAAGCGGCAATACGCACCTCACTAAAGTGCAACCATATTTATGATTCAAACATCCAGTAAAAGGAAAGGGAAAGTTCATCCATACGATTAGACTTCAAGCCATGAAGACTTACAAGGAGATGAGATGCAATTACACCATTCTTAAGATACATTGTAGATTCTAGAAGGAGGTGAGTGATCAGCTTCAAATCCTCGCCGTTTTACACCACAAGAAAAATTTCCCTAAATCCATTGGACAGGAGGATATGGGGACAACATTGCCGCCATCTATGAGCCAATTGCCTAGAAAATGTGGGAACCTCAACATCTCCCAACCCTATGGGCCTCCACGGCGTCTTACAGGGATATCTTTACTTACTTTTACTTTACGCGCCATAGCTCAAGCGGTTAGCCGCTGGCTTTCCGATCCCGGGTCTGGTCAAGTGGGATTTGTGGTGGACAAAGTGGCACTGGGGCAGGTTTTCTCCTAGTACTTCGGTTTCCCCTGCCAATCTTCATTCCACCAACTGCTCCACAATCACCCTCACCTATCATCTGGGGCTGGTACAATAGGCGAGAAGTGGCCACAGTACAAGGGACTTAGTCCCACCCCACTAGCAATACGTCACAATATTTTTACTTTACTTTAGAGATATCACTATCACAGGGCTATAATACCAATAATGTGGCAACATTCTGAAAGCCTGTAGAACTGTGATGAGGAGTTCAGAGTTCAAAGACATCAGATAAACAGAGAGAGGGTTTTATCGCGATTCGTCCTTTCTCTTTTCGTGTTATATTATAAAATGAGAGTGCTGGAAGTAGTTTTGCTTTGTACAAAGCTTTCGGAAACAAGAGCCGACATAATGCACCAACACTGCTTCAGCCTTGGCCCGAATGGCTGCAGACACAAAGCAGTTACGTGACGTCACAAAGATTTTTTGAAAGCGAGTCTGTTCTGTCCCTCAGTCCAAGAGACTGCGATGGGATTACGGCGTTTGATTCCTTTTGATACTTTTATTTCAAAATGGATGCTTGCTTCCATGTACTAAACTTAAATAAATCATACCTGATTACAGTCTCATGTTACACGGGTCCCATTAGCGTTGGAACAAAGTGAATGGACTTTTATGAGGAAATGTTAATAGAACTAAGAGAACAGATATAAAACAACTCAAAACGAAAATGATCTAAACAAAAAAAAAAGAAGATGATTAAGGACAGGAATACTAAACGAAACGCAAAATGAGGAGTAAGGACTGAGATGAAGAGAGATGTAAGCAGGAAAGACGTGTAGAAAGGGCGGGGGGAGAGGCGCAGTAGAGAGTGGGGTAGATTTATGGAGAGTCATACATACAGGAATAGACATGGGAAGGAAGGGTACAACGGCTGTGGAGTAGAGGAAATTTTTAGAGTGTTAATCCATGAAATTAAAATAAAATGGGGAAGTCATGTTTGTTCATAACCGTTCCTCATCTCCTTCATATACTGTAGGGGCACGCTGTAGCGTAGTTGGTGGAGGCACTATGCTACAAGCCGGAAGGTCGTGGATTCGTCCTGATGAGGTGGATTTTTATTTTTTAATTTACCTAATCTTTTCAGCCGCAATATGGCCCTGGGGTCGACTCAGCCTCTAACTGAAATGAGTACCAGGAATCTTTCTTAGGGTAAAGAGCTGTTGGCGCGTAAGGCCGAAAATCTCACCGCCATCTGTGAGCCAACTCTTTAGAAAATGTGGAAGTCCCACGGAAGTGAGTCCCACGGGGCAGACAACTACATTATACTGAGACTCCCCCGCTTGGAGGGCCAGATTCCCATATTTGTATCCACAGGAACATGGTTGCCCAGTTATACCACCAGGCACTGGGTTCCCTTCACGTCGCCTCCTACGACTCGCAGGTTCTACGGTGGAGTTATTCGATCCCGACTCCACACGGGGATATAATGGCAGCTGGTCCGTGATATATAGCGTCGGTACTGACCCCATAGAAAACACCTGTTCCAACAGTTCTGTTGTTGCATCACATAGCTATCAGCATAGACCGCGTAGAAAATACCGCTTTCCATAGTTACTCCATTGCTTAGTGTTACATAACCTTTACCTAGCGATGGCTGTTCCTCCGGCTCCAAAGTTCTTGCTTTGAGCAAAGATACCACATACTTTTCGGTTTCAGAAGTTCACATTGGGCCATATCCTAAACCACATAACTCTACACCACACCACATCGTGTTCCTCATTGCCCAAACGCTTAGTTTCACTTCAGAGTTACTCACTCGATTAGAACCCACATGACTGCTCAACTGAGCAAACAACTGACAAAGAGAATAATTATCCATCCAAGGGACTAACCAACATATTAAATTACAAATGATTAAACTGACATATAATCAACGTTCCCTCTAAACAGGGGGCATAAATGCGCAAGACATTGTGTCCTCTGTACAGCAATTGGGTTGGCTTGGGCATCCCGGGAAGGGACAGCGATTTTCGAAAAGGGTTCATAATAGATATTAAATTAACGAGCTCCAGAAAATAGCAAAAATTATAATTTAGGGACTTGCTAGGGCCTAGCTCTATCTATTGTACCCAACTGAGTAGGTTTTACCTGAGGACAGGGGCAGAATCCAGTTTCTGAAACGTTGTTTTGAAAAAAAAACAGGATTTTCTTTTTTTTTAAATAGAGAAGACGATGGATAATGTCCAAAACCATTATATTTGTAGCAAATTTTATAGTTTATTTTTAAAATTATATTTTTGATTCAAATTTACCGCATCCTAAACCAATAAAATTACGGGGGAAATTGAGACTCGTGCGGGGGGGTGCGACAGCCGCAGCTCGGGCGCTCCCTAAGAGGGAACCTTGCTTAGAAGCAAGACGTATGTGACCCACACGTCCAGCAATACAACGCACGCAGCCACATAAGAAAGACACATCATAAGACACAATTAAAACATAAGAAGGACGACTCCCATAGCGGATGAATGGCGTTACACACGAATTTGAAATACGACATATAAGATGATAGATCTTAACAAGTTTTAATACTTGTATATAAATTTATTATTGAACAACGATGAACACACATTTTATATCATTTTATAAATGGACACTTGATGGCAGGCAGTGCAATGGTTTAACGTGATTAATACACCTGAGGATGGCAGAATGATGCCGAAACATGTAGCGAGAAGTGACAAGTGAAATTTTATGCACTAGAAGACGGTAAATATATACATATTATGGACACGAATCAGTGCAACAGGACGCTAAAATACAAGATCAGCAATATTCAATACCATAATTACAAAAATCCTACAATAAATTATCTTAATCTACTTTCTATCTTCACAACATATTTGTACAAGATTCATGCAAATATTATCCTTGCATCTCAGCCTAGCTATCCATGAAGGCTCTCTTGCTTTGATACTTCCGAACCGGAGTTTAAATTCATATCACAGTTTCCCAATCTTTGCCCACTGCTTGATTATGAAGAACACAAACTTGGGACTCATCGTCATGCAAATTTCTCCATTGTCCAATATCTGCATTTCAGAAAGTTTAATTCCAACCCTTCTGAAACGTGGCAGTGGAAGAACACCAGACGTAGTATGAATTCGCAAGGCATCATCCCGGTACCTGACTCAGTATCTACTACAACACCGAACAATTATTTTAAGGATGTACAAACAACTCATGTATTATACCAGGCGCTTCTATCTATCTATCTGTCTCTCTGTCTATCTATCTATCTATCTATCTATCTATTAACTATATATTGTAAAATAAAATAATTATATAAAAAATCTATCTAGCTATCTATCTATCTACCTATCTGTCTGTCTGTCTGCCTATCTATCTATCTATCTGTCTGTTTATCTATCTGTTTCTCTCTCTCTATCTATCTATCTACGAGTATCTATCTACCTACCTACCTACCTATCTATCCATTCATCCATTCATTAAACTATCAATCTGTCTACCTGTCCATCTATCGATGTGGACCTTGGCCGCTCGTATCAAGGCCACTACCTGCACAGGACAACATAGAGAATAAAAGCACACAGATGACCATGCCTCGAGTGGGATTCAAACACACGATACAAGTATTCGAGAGGGGGGCCATTTTGGTCGGTGCCTTTAAATGTACACTTCAGGAATTCTTTCTGTTTCGTACAGCAGAACTGAAACGGTTTGTCTGCATGCGAGAGGATCACATGTGACGTAGTTTTCAGTTGGGTTGCAAGTTCTCACAGCGGCCATTACTGAGAGTGTTTTCTTCTGGGTTGAGCGTCGTGCAGTCTGAAGAGAACCCGACGTTCCATCATCAGTGTCGAATTTTATGTAATGCAAGAAACCAGCGGAAACAGTGGGCACCCAGCTTGCCCTACTTCTGCTTCTTCGTTGGCTTCAATTTCGACTCTGAAGATAGAAGTGATAAGTTCTTCCGAAGCGGCATTACAGCCTGGGCGACTTTGCCCTTCACAATTTGCACTGTTCGTTTAGGAGTTAACTGGAACCTGAAGCCTGGCTTCTATGGGCCAGAGCTTTTATTGGTCACTCGCGTCAGTTCAAATAGTGCTGCAGGATCACGTGACGTAATAATGCGATCACAGAGCTCCTGTTACGTAACAATGAGGTAACAACCATCCCACTACTCCCAGAGTTGACTACACTGGCCTACACAATGTTTTGTCGAAGATCAGAGGTTACAGGCACTAGTATTCGTACAAACCTTTGTAATAGGCCGCGCCATACCTCAAGCGGTTAGTCGCTGGCTTCCCGATCCCACGTCTGGTCAAGTGACATTTGTGGTGGACAAAGTGGCGCTGGGGCAGGTTTTCTCCGAGTACTTCGGTTTCCCCTGCCAATCTTCATTCCACCAATTGCTCCACAATCACCCTCACCTATCATCTGAGGCTGGTACAATAGCCCAGAAGTGGCCGCAGTACAAGGGACTTAGTCCCACCCCACTAGCAATAAAAAAAAACTTTGTAATGTTTCAAAGTGATAATGGTTCATTCCTGATAATAGAAGTTATTTCCGTTTGTAGGGAGGTAAGCGTGACGAAAATAAAGGGTTCTACATGAGATGATTGGATTCATTGGCAATTCGGTTACAAGTTCTCTTAATCATACCAAATTATAACGTTATTGCTATTCTATACACTTTCAGTGCACACGCACTAGGATTCACCATCTTCACTAGCCGTCTCCTGGCAACGGGCCTCAACACAGACACTATCACTTCAAACCAATATGATGTCTTCTTGACATTTCTTGTTCAGTCACACTGAAACCTAGGAACATTACTAAAACTCTGATCTAATTCTCTCTCTCTCTGCTCTAAGCTGCAACAGCTCCTCGTTATATAGGCTCCGCAAGGACCACACAGAAACACAAGTCACATGACTGCTATCTCGCCAGTCCAATAGCGCTCTGACTGCTACCTAGCAACAGGATATGACATTCGTCCTATTGTTGCTTGCGCGTATCGCGAGGTGATTATCGAGCCGTTGCCTAACAATCCTTTGAGCAAATCCATTACAATATCAAAAAGTTCGGGACACAACTCAGAAAATCTAATTTCCTACAACAGTCTTAAAAATTATGTCTTGATTATGTACCACTTAGTCCTGAGCGGATAGTCATATTGTGGAATTCTAAGGCAGCCAAATTTTTGTTTCTTGCAGTTGTAAATGCAGTATATTATTATTATTATTATTATTGTAGTAGTAATAGTAATAGTAGTAGTAGTGATATTTTCTCTTTTTAGAAAAACTTTCGCTGAAGCATACATTTTGCAAACGTTAAATTTGTTGGACATAACCTAAAATTAGTACACTCTCGCCATGACTGTTATTGGTGACTGATGATATCTGATACGCACTTCTCAGTCTACAGTCCACGTCTGCTCTGAACTTCACACGCACAGCTACAATAATTACTTTCCTCTTGTCATAATAACGGAAACGTGAATATAGATTTAATACAAACGCCATATTGACGTTTCAGATTCTACAAAGATATTATCCTCTGTATAGCTTCATATTTTCGAAGATTTCTTATCGTACATTGGCGCTAGTGTCGCTGTCATTATCACAATTTCGAGTTCCCGCCATTTTGTTGTTACCAGGGCCCGGATTTTGAATACCTGAAAATATTAAAAAAATTGCCTATAAAATGACCGAAAAAATAAAAAATGACCTAAAATATGACCCAAAAATGTAATATGCAGGGCCCGGATTTTGATGACCTGAAAATATTAAAAAAATTGCCTATAAAATGACCGAAAAAATAAAAAATGACCTAAAATATGACCCAAAAATGTAATATGCAGGGCCCGGATTTTGATGACCTGAAAATATTAAAAAAATTACTTATAAAATGACCGAAAAAAAATCCATAAAAATGACCTAAAGGAGGAAAGAAAGAACAATTCGCTTCCATGTTATTCACATATCAGAAAACATATGAAGAAAAATTCCCTAAAATGGCCAAAAATGACAAGAAATACCTTTAAAACTATTACCCCAAATATTAAAAATGACCTTAAACCTAAAAAATGTCAAAAAATGACTAAAAATTGCCTATAAAATTTACATTTCTGTAACCAGCACCTCATATCCGAGATTTATATATTTAAGAGCATCGCATAGGATACAAGGAAAAAAAAAGATGACATGTCATCAAAATCCGGGCCATAATTATTACAGATTACATGAAACTAGAAGGCACGAGCTTGCGGCGTAATTCCTGTATCAAATTTCGTATGAACAAGCCAACTGGTCGCAAAATTGTAGTGGCGGACTCATCATGGCGACTTCAGAGGCCTACTTCACCTCCCTAAAACACAAAAGTACAGTAGCAATCTGATGACTGAAAAGTCGTGTAACTTATCTAAACTTCTATGTCTTCATTCTTAGGAATACCTCCTATTTACGAAGCAGCAGACGTGGAAGTCTGAAGTTCGTGTAATGAGACAGGCACAGAGGAAGACAGATGAAGATAATTAATCATAAGAAAGAAATTTGAGGCGCCCCCAAATTTATGGTTTCACAAAAATTCTTTTTGCAATCCATGTAGATTCGAGATAGAGACGTGCTACGGGGTCAAGGTTTTTCTCTTCTCCACAGCATCCGACTAGATCTGGCTTCTCCCAGGCTTCAGCCTTTGGATACCAGGGGTTAAGTTACTTGACAGTGAAGGTGACCCAAATCAAGAATGGTGGAGCTATATCTCCGCTCCACATGTGTCTTCGTGTCAGTGTGCTTAAGTTATTAAACACAGGGACCTAACTCTTAACTTTAACTCAAGTTAGGAGCAGAGCTGTCGATCAAGAATCTGACGAAGCCTCTTTCTGCTCCATACAGTTCCTCCAAGTGACCTCCAGAAAACCCTAACTTCTCTAATTTAAGCTTATTCAATTAAGAAGAAAAGCATATTTTCTATGAAATAAAACTTATAATGAATAATGTACTATCTCGTAGTTCTACGTCGTGTGACTATAGACGGGTTTTGGATTGAAGACTCTTACATACAGCGTGTAACTACACTTTACATTTCATTATTACACACACTAGTATCCCCAGCCAAGTTTTCACAGACGTTGTTTAGTAGTGGCTTCCAACGGCGGATTATCCCTTCCTATGGTTTCCCCAAAGTTCTCCGGCCACAGCTGATCTTACTTATAATATCTCGGAATGGTCCGCGTAAAAAACACTGTTTCTCTGTTGCAATGCAATTGTTGCCTTGGAAACAGCCTTGTTTGCAGAGCCGTTACTCATCAACGGCTGCTGTATATTTTCTTATTTTGCGGTCGTTATCTATTAACGCGTCTACATGTCACAATTCTTTTATTTATCCATTCATACTTACTAGCTATTTAACGAGTCTCTTATTATCTTATAAAGTGTCAAAATATATGAAAATTAAAGTATAAGAAACTCGAAAATATATGAATGGAAGGCGACCTGGCCTAAACCAAAAACCTCCCGAACAAGAAGCAGGAATCTTGACCACGTGACCCCGGTGTCAGTAATAATAAATAAAATAACCAATACTCTCATGTATTCCTGTTCTTTCTTGTGTGTCAAAACGTTATATCACCTTTAGATAATAAAAATTGCTCATAACACTACAAAGTTTTCCACTGGAAAATATTCGCTCCAGAACATAATCCTGTTATTAACATTTCCCTTAAGAAAAAGAAAAATTCTTATTATGTATTACTCCTCGTCTCCTATAAACACTACGTAAGCTGCAATATACCTGAAATGCTTATCATCTGACTTCTTTTTTTCCAGCATCCGAAACGTATCATTTCTCTTCACGGAGAGAAATTGTCACAATTGTTCTGAAGGATGGAGAGGATGGGGAATATACGAAAGAATATCTTACCGCGACAAGAGAATTAGGCCTACTACCGGAAGAGGAGTGCGCAGAAACACAATATTCCAGATGGAATACAACATCCGTGGCAACAAGAGGCACGCTGTAAGTAGACAGTCAGTCAACGGCGTGTAGGGTGTTCGAGCTCGGTGCTACTTGAGAAAGAGATCGGGAGGCTATACGGGGGGATAGTCTTGCAGAATCGTACTGTTTATTTCGTTCTGCCCCCTGGAGACTAACGTAGTCAATAAAAATTCATTAGTTAACTAATTAGTTCATATTTGTAAGATTTATTTCAGAATAAAATGTTTTAAATAATTTGCATGAAATTACGAAATTACAGAAACATTTTTGGAAGATTCATTTGGGAATATACTACTACCAATACCACTACTGCTAATAATAATAATAATAATAATAATAATAATAAGGTAAAGATATCCCTGTAAAAAGCCATGAAGACCCATAGGGCTGTGAGACATCGAGGCTCCCACATTTTCTCTAAACAATCGGCTCATAAATGGCGGTACGGTTGTCAACCTTACGCGCCGGCCGCCCTTTACCCCCAAGAAAGATTCCTAGTACTCATTTCTGTTAGAGGCTGAGTCAAACAAAGGGCCATTGTGCGGCTGGAAGGATTAGGTAAATTGAAAAAAATACAACTCAACGGGACTCGAACCCGGAACCTTCCGGCTTGTGGCATAGTGCCTCAACCAACTACGCTACCGCGTGCCCATAATAATAATAATAAATGCCGTGTTATTACACCATAATCGTCTGCAAGTGCTGAGCTTCTTAGCACGTTTCTTCCTCACACATGAAACATCTTTGAGGGTAATGAGAATTTCTTTTCTTCTTGATCATGTTGCCAACCTGTTGAAAAACTCACTATGTGGGAGGACCAAGGCTTTTAGTCACGGTTTCCTTCCCTTATAATGGTTGCCTGCCATGGCTGAGAAGTCCTCTCTACTCGTCACGTAACCCCTTACCAGATGCTACCCATCGGACCGGTGGGACCTGAAACCCCCATAAGGCAGGGCCGGCACTCTCTGCAGTAGGACTGACCTTGTGAGAGTTGTTCTTCTTTCCTTGGCACTACAGCCCCAGTGGGCCTAGGCCTACCTCCATGAGCTTCTCCGTTCACTTCGGTTTTTCTAGATCTTACACATTCGGTAGGACTCCTTGAGCGAGTGATCAGCTCGTCGCAAGGCCTCTACCTGTAGCCAAACACAGAAAAACGCACACAAACATCCATGCCCTGAGTGGTATTCGAACCCACGATCTCGGCTTCCGAGCGACCGAGGACAGTGCATGCTTGTGAGAGTTCAAACCTGTTAATTTTCCTTTTTACTTTCTCGTTATTGTTACTGGAGTGCTCGAGGATAACGCGATATCATCCTAGATTAATTGTCCGGCAGTATGTAAATAGAATTTCACTGGCTAGACTGAATATTTGTGTGAAATCTTCCCATTTGAGACAGTAGTCTACTCTGTGCTATGTAGGTGACTTTCGAGAACATTGTTGCTTTTTGTAAATGTATCTGAGTGTAAAGCATACACGTCTTCTGACAGCTCCATTTATAACTGTGGTAACTGCATGAAAACTAATACAATAGATATCTCCATTGCGCCTGCGTCGAAACAGGTGTTACCTCCTGCGACAGAAGCCATATTTCAAGACTACTGGTGATAAAACATATATGAGTGTAACACAAATGGCGTTTGCAATGAATAAATGACATAAGCAGGTAATTTAGTCTGACACTCCAAGGAGAATACAAGAAGTGATGTTTTGTATATTTTTACCATAATGAATACAGAACGTAACGGAAAATAGTTATTGGGGGCCAAAGAGGAAGTTTGTAAAACGGGTGGAATTGAAAAGAATACAAGATTTATAAACAAGAATATCAATTCCTTGCTATATTGTGCCTATGCTTTAAATTTAATGACTAACTGAACTTTAATCTTGAAACAATTATGACCACGTCGATGCAGCTGCCGAAGTCGATGTTGATGAAGAGGAAATTAAGTAAGAAAGAATGCAAATTGCAACTGTGATATAAGTGCAATGCGATTGGGTTGATATTCCCGAAATGTCTCTTTTGCTTCTCTTAGCAACGCCCAGTTAAGCGACGGCAAAACACAGCACATTTACAATTCGATTATTAACTTTACGAAGGAAAACCAAATACAACTTATATTGTAAAATAACTAAAAGCTGTGTTTCGTCGGTTCTGATTCACCATTATCAGACCTTTACATTTTAAAGGAAGAGAGGAAAATATATAGTTAAAAATCTGTAAAAATATTATACATACATACAAGATATTGTACAGGATTTTATGAAAGCATTTCTAGACAACAGCTCGGTAAAACGTTCCAACTTGTAACAGCGGGAGATGTCTGTCATTTGACGCATGTTATAGCTCGTTGCTAGGCAACAGTCAGCGAGCCAATGAACTCGATGGCTAGGAATCACGTGACTAGTGTTTTCTGTGTTGTTCGTGAGGAGTCTCTACAAGGAAGACCTGTTGTAACTTACATTGATGTTGAGCGCAGTGCAGTGTAGTGCAGAATCAAAGAGTTTTTAGTTGATTTCCGAGGTTCCAGGGTGATTAAACAAGAAATGGCAAGAAGTCTTCATTCTGATCTGAAGTGCTAGTTTCTGTGTTCAGATCTGTTGCTAGGAGATGTCTACTGAAAACCGTGAATCTTCGTGAGTGTGCATCGGTGAACTGTAAATTGTGTAAATTAGTGATAGAGCTCTATTAGTTGTAATTAAGAGAGTTTGTAACCTAAATGCCAATAAATATAATCATCCGAACTAGAACCCGTTATTTTCGTCACGTGTACCCCCTACACGTGACAATATGATCTATTGGTAAATGTTATAATTATAAATTCTGAGAGATGATGGATCCAACATTTACTTTAAAAATAATAAATAAAAAGAAACTTATAGCTGAACGTAAACTTATTATTAGTAAATATTTTATGAAATAAATAATTTTTTGTTCTTTATATATATTTTATATATGGATTCACTTTTAAAGTTTAGTTTACCTAAAGATGATCAGCACAGCACAAAACGGTTAATATATGCCATAACAACTCTCCATCACTTTTAGGCAGTTCTTATGTTACTCGCCTAACGATAACGCTGGTTATTTCTCTGTGAGGATGAACAGAAGCGAACAAGAACTCCGATCATATTTATGTCGTCGGATGGTCTGAAAACTAGTGAAATTCACGGAAGAATGTCAGTTCAGCATGGCGGTAACTGTACGAACCAGAAGAAAGTTTACGAATGGGTGGAAAGATTAAAGAAGAACGGAGAAGTTTGGCTGATGATGTATGTTCTGAGAGGTCATGATCTGTAATAAGATTTGAGTTTAAGAAACGGATCGATGAGTTCATTCGATACAATCGAAGACTCAGGACTTATGAAGTGGCATCTGAAATAAACATAACAATGGGAGGAAGACTTGCGATAGGAGCTAAAGGCTTAAGAGAAAATATTTTAAACAACGGCTTCAGGAAACAAGCGGATATTTGGGCCAGTTTATTAGAAAAGAGGACAATTACGAGCAGAAATAAATGTCTTATTTCTCTGTGAGTATTTTGGCCTATGACGCTTTGGTTCTCTTCGTCTATAACATGAATTCCTTTTTGAAAGATGGGTTGCTAAATAACAGGTAAGAAAAAACAAAGTACCTAACGTTGAAATAGTGTAACTCGAGTTTGTTTAATTTACAATTCTGTATTACTCCATCAAGTACAAAGATCATCAATCATCAAATACCATCAATACAGAAATTGAAATACTCTCCAAAACACTGCTACTTTCATGTGTTTCCGTGTTTATATTAAGCAACACTAATTTCTGAAGCAGGGAAATAGATCTAATTTTGAATATATTTACCCACATCATAAAAAAATGAAAGTAAGAAGAGAATCCTTGTTCGGTCCGTGATAATGACCCGTGGGGATACTCTAGTACAAGGAAGGATTCTGAAAGAACTGCAGGATCTACACCCATAAAAGAAAACAAACGAAGCCTTCATAATTAATTAGGTAATAAAATTTGTGAAAAAAAAATAGTGTTATTAGACACCACGGCACATAGAAGATTACTTTAAATTTCTAATGATTAATTTCTAACCAGAAATGATAATCAAATAAAGTGAAATGCTTTAGAATGTACAGAAAATATTATAATGAAGGTTCAGAATTTCATAGTTTACCTAAATCTGGTACTAAATTATGTGCAAAATTCTTCTTTGTTTTGTGCTATTATAAATGCTGAAGATTACTGTTTTCTTGGTTGTGTTCTAGACTGCTAGATCTTCAGAGACAATCCGGAAGAACGTCCTAATCTCATCTCCACGGTAGGAGGGTATCGGAAGAACGTTCTAATCTCATCTCCACGGTAGGGGGGTATCAGAAGAACGTCCTAATCTCATCTCCACGGTAGGAGGGTATCGGAAGAACGTTCTAATCTCATCTCCACGGTAGGAGGGTACCGGAATGCATTTCTTCATACGCCACAAAGTGGTGATCTTCACAACTAGAGCCGTGAAGATCTGACAACTCCCACAGAGGTCCTCTTTGTGAATCCTACTGTACCCCGCATCTGCAGATCTCGAAACGTCCATATCAAGAAGGCTACATGACACCGAAACATTAGTATCTACAAGATTACATGACGTTAGGTCCAAGAAGACAGTAGCACGAGCTATTTAAGATATGAAATGATCTGCTTTTCTCAGCCTGAACGGACAGAAGCCTTATATATTTTACATATATATAAAATGTATTATACTGTGTATTATAGAAGTAAACCTGTAAACAATATTATATATATATATATATATATATATAGACAACTGACAGATCATAATACTGTAACCTGTGGAACCGTTGCGGGGTAACGACCTCGAAACAATATCCGCTGCTAGGCAACAGATTCTTTATAAGCAAGTATACGCAACCGTTACTGAGTAATGCCTTCGCAAATAAAACACGTTCCCACGGAATCGATTGGAGTACAACAATGAACGTTGTTTTCTATGTGGTCGGTGTCGAGATGTTATATCCGAGACAAGTTTAGGAGTTAGTCAGTTGTGAGACAGATATAAGGGAGTGTGTGAAGAGAAGGTTTAGTCAGTGCAATGTATATGGATGACTTATACTACTGACTATTACTCTTATAATTTGCAGACCCGTCTTCTCATGAGAGAAGGGCCCGTTATCGACACATCATGAGCTGTTTGACATTAATTAAATTCTGGTCATGAGCCCCAGATGGGGCTCGGTACCAAGATGGACTTACTGACTAACTGATTATACTGGGCATAACGAGACCTTGACAATATTTATAGTCACAGCTCTGAGAATCCCAAATTTCACATTTCAAATTCTGTATGAATTTCTTAACACTCTGTATAAGAACATTTTTTTTTTTCATCCAGAAACTTCACGCGATGGAGGCAGAAGTTTTGCGTTTTGCCACACAACGAAGCATCGGGTAATGCATACTATTGGTGAGGACAGACAGGGAAACAGATGGACACAGAAAGTGTCAGGAAAAGCCTTGATAACTCCACGTTTAAAAGCATTTCTCTATACTTGACTATGTGAAGTGGAGAGGATAGGAAGATGAAATCCCGTCGAGATAGGCGGCTTTGCTTCACAAGCATCTCCTGCCATGTTTTGACATTTTCCGAGACATCACTCGAGAAGGATTTGCTTCTGCTGTCAAAAGTGTACTTTCTGTAAGTGTCACATCTTACCACAAAATCGGCTTATAGGAAAGTACGNAAATTCTGAACTTAACTTCCTGGACACAAATTATCGTTTAATTCTTATTTTTTTCTTCTCTATGTCTCTACAGCCTTTTTGAACTTGACCGCTTTTTCAGTTTTTTAATCCTATACACACTCGGCAGGACTTGTTGAACGAAGGATTACCCCGTCGCAAGGCCGCTACCTAACACAAACATAGACTAAACGCACACAGACATCAATGCCTCTATCGGGATTTGAACGCACCATCCCAGTATTCGAGCGGGCGAAGATGGTTCGTTCAATGTACCGCGCGGTTACTGTGATAGGCCACACATTATCTTTATTATACTTATTTACAGCATACTCAGGACAAGAATGCGCGGTTAAGTTGCTAAAGTGCAGGGCATTATGTAGATTCAAAAAACTCAAACCTCCGTGGCTTTTAACCAGCAAACGAACTATACCGACTGAGTGACCGCCGCTTGTCGGCGAAGGTAGTGTCAAATTTTGCGGATAGAGGACGTCGTGTGGTCAGAGTAACGGATTCCCACGGCCGTTAATTTCGGTTTTCTAGACCGGAGCCGCTACTTATCCATTCAAGTAGCACCTATATTATTCTCACGATGCTGAGTGGACCCCGTTCATTACGTAGATCCGTCTTGTAAAAAACTTCATATCTTACAGAGATACGGGAACACGGCCGCAGTTAATATCTAGATACGCAAATACTTTTATGTATACAAACGAATGCCCCTAAGTATATTTCTAAAGCTTGGATTGCATATCGGCAGAAGCTTTGCGTGTAATGATTTAAATATCTTTATATCTCCTTGGGTAACAGGCTGAAGGTCACATTTGTTGTTGGACCTCGTCATCAGGACGATGTTCACACTACGCAGGTTCAGGCAGTTTCGTAGATTGAACAGGAAAAAAAAAACTATGATGACTCAATTGCAGGGTTTCACATTCGTGGCCAGGGGCGGACTAAGTGTGTTACAAAAGCCGCGCCATAGCTCAAGCGGTTAGTCGCTGGCTTCCCACAGCGGCGGCCCGGGTTCGATCCCGGGTCTGGTCAAGTGGGATTTGTAGTGGACAAAGTGGCGCTGGGGCGGGTTTTCTCCGAGTACTTCGTTTTTCCCTGCCACTCTTCAATCCACTAAATTGCCCATCATCATATTCACCCGGGGCAGATACAGGCTAATCAGTGGCCGCCGTGCCGAGTGTACCCGGTTGGACTCCACACCCCTCTAAGTGAAAAAAGTGTGTTACAATATTACGCGTTCAGCCAATACGCCTAATTGTTGACATTCATTTTGCGCGTATAAGCAAATCTGCGCTACACAAGGGTATATTACAAAAGAGAAAAACTGAACCTCAACACCAGCTCACGCTGTTTCGCACGCGGATTTATTCTTGTCTTCTACCCTGAAGATGGAGGCGATTCGTTCCTCCTAAATGTCGGTTAACACAATATCTACACGGCGCCACATTCCAGAAACTTGCTTTCTTCAAACTTCAGGAACATCACAATACTGGCAAGAACAAGCAACATGGACCTCTTGGCGAAGGAGGACCTCTGATGTCCGGCTGTAACTTGGTAACGTTAAGGGAAATAAGAGATTGCCTCTAAACCTCTCATGTTACCCGGCCACGGACACTAACTGGACATCGCGAGGGTGAACCAGCAACAAGCAAGATGAATTATGATGATCGACAGACAGTTCTCCATGAGATCCGTATCCAGCAAGACATCACTGACAATCTGACCAGCTCAAGGAACTAATTCCAGACGCTCTAACGACTTCCCATCCATGCTACTCTTATCAGACTAACGAGCTTACGAAGTCTGGGAACCTGCCACCTCGCAATAAAGTATCTCACACTCCTCCAGTGACTTTCCACCTTTTCCCACACTTCTGTTATACTCTCTTCCTCTCCGCCCATCTTTCCGTAAGTAGTCCGGGCTGAGAAAGACAACAGCTTCGTACATAAGTACAGCACTTGCCACAACAACCTCTGCCGACAGTCCCTGAAGTGCCGGACACAAGCTCGATCGTCTGAACAGACTTCACTGTCGCGAGAACTTCCATTGTACTCTGTTAATTCTCATCTGAACTACAATTGACTCCCTCAATTCTCATCTGAACTACGACTGACTCCATAAATTCTCATATGAACTACGACTGACTCCATCAATTATCAACTGAACTACGACTAACTCCTTCAATTCTCATCTGAATCACGACCGAGTCCATAAATTCTCATCTGAACCACGACCGACTCCCTCAATTCTCATCTGAAGTACGACTGACTCCCTCAATTCTCATCTGAACTACGACTGACTCCATAAATTCTCATATGAACTACGACCGACTCCCTCAATTCTCATCTGAACTACGACTGACTCCATAAATTCTCATCTGAACTACGACTGACTCCATCAATTCTCATCTGAACTACGACCGACTCCCTCAATTCTCATCTGAACTACGACCGACTCCCTCAATTCTCATCTGAACTGTACTCGTACAGTTTACATTAGATACGAGTAAACTGACAGTCTGCGGGCTGGACGGTCCGTGTTACCTCCCAGGCCTGGGCAAAGGATGTGTCTCTACTGAGCAGTGTAAAGATCGCTTCTGGAGCTCATCAATCTCATATCCAATTATTTTCTTTCCTTGTGACTAAAGCAGCCGGGACGTGCAGCTGACCACTCACCTCTATCTAGTGTGTAGGCCAAGAATGGTATGGATATAGTTCCATTAGACCATATGCCTTCATGGCGTGATGCTTAATTAATTAAGCTGAAACAAATGTTTAGCCGATCACACTGGCCGCGAGGCTTAATGTGTGAACTATCTTCGCTCACTCGAAAGCTTGGATCGTGGGTTCGAATGTCACTCAAGGCATGGATGTTTGTGTGTGCGTTTATTCTGTCTTTGTGTTGTCCCGTGCGTAGGTAGCGGCCTTGCGACGGGCTGATCACTCGTCCAAGGAGGCCTGCCGTCTGTATAAAGAATATTACGAAACTGAAGAAGAGGTCAGGGCTCAACAAAGGGCGTAGAACCATTGATGAATGAATGAAACAAATGCTTACGGATAGAGCAAATTGGTACTATGTTTAGAACTAAGCAATATACCTTTCATTGCCGTAAAAGGTAAACATTCTGACTAGCAGAAAGACTGTACGATGTATAATATACTCAAAGAGATCTCTGTCCCATAGAATTATATAAAAATTAATTAGCTTTAGGGGAGTTAAGGACGGCATTATATATATTTCTAATGTATTGATTTTCAAAAGCTTCAGGTTTCGATCTGCCAGCCTATTGCTCTGGGAACTTCCTCTCAGCATTTTGGTATCTATAAAATTCTGATAGACAATTTAATTTTTATTTCAAGTCGATTAAAACCTAAAACGTGTTTTATATTCTTCCGATAAATATTAGGGCCCCAACCCAAAGTATATGGAGTGTTTCAATAATTCCAAAATATTTATGAATTCGCGAATAAATTATTGTTAAATAACTATAGTTG
Organism: Cryptotermes secundus; assembly: GCF_002891405.2. NCBI lineage: Eukaryota > Metazoa > Arthropoda > Insecta > Blattodea > Kalotermitidae > Cryptotermes > Cryptotermes secundus. The sequence goes on from NW_019720561.1 coordinate 1,384,599, forward strand.
AATGATTACTTTTAGTGTTACTGAACATTTCATATCATTATTGAACTTAATTTGCACCGCGCCCTTCCGCTTCCTCTCCACTGATTACTATGAATCATTACTATTATATTATTACGTAGAGGAAGGGCACAGCGCAATCGTTACTGGCTCTATTGTTGGTTCGCACGCTCCCCTAGATGGAGATGGGGTATCCAAGCTAGGAGGAGGAAGCTACACTCAGTTCAGTGGCTAAGATAAAACAAATACAATTTTAATAACAAAATTACATAACAAAACTCCTCCGCCTGCTGCTTGGACAAGTCGTAAATCCACGCTACCGGCATCTCATACAAGCATGGAACACAACAACAATAACGTTAGTACAAATAGCAGTACTCTCTGTCCGAGCCAGCAACACCCTGTTCCAAAAGTACGTACACTAAAACACTACGTCTCCTAACCAGGACAGGGACTTCGAAACAAGAGAAAATCTCTCTCTTAACTGAACCACGCTCTGCTACCATCTGCACCGCGCCCTTCGTCTTCCTCTCCACTGATTACTATAAATCACCATTATTATTATTACGAAGAAAAAGTGGAAAAATTAAATCCGCGCTATTAGTAATCTTGCTCTCCACGTATTTCTATATGCATAAAATGTGAACTGTAATAAAAGTGAAACAACTGTTATAGTTCTTTGAACTTGAAGAAAGGTTAATTTTATATTCGCTAGACAATAAGAGTAGAAATAAATTAGCGGTCTGGCACTTTTGAGAGAAAGTGAAATGTTAAAAAACACTTAAATTTTAACTTCTACATGTTCTGCATATATTTTTACAGACTATGTGATACAAGAAATGTAATTAAAAGAGAGACAATGTGGTTATGAAACAAACTGTAATGATGGTGAAATTTTAGCTCAGAAAATTCATACCACAGTTTACAATAAAAATGAAAGTTCAGTCGCCGCAGACGGACTCAGAACCCCTGTGGGGCAGATATGATAAACATTATGCTGGCTTATAATTTTATGTACATGTTCCTACTATTTCATTTAAAATTTAAGCTGGGAGTTTTTAAGAAGACAATTTTTTTGCTGAGTTTAAGGTAGCAAAGCGAGTGTAAAATTCAACGGAGAAGATCACACGTCTGTTCTACTGCGAATTAAGTTTAAATACGAACTGACATTTCTTCATGATAATGTTAAGGTCTCCTGCTTCATGCAGTTTGTCTCCAGAGATGCTAAAGTTGAAGTTCCCATGTCTGACTCTCAAGGTAACGAAAGAAACAAAATTTGGGCATGAAACTATCCAATTACATCCCAAACTCCATTTCCTCGTCAGAGCTAATACAGTTATGAGAATATTTAATTTCACAACATTTATATTGATTTTTGTATTATTTGTTTACTTTCGTGCTTTCCGAAACTTCGATGTTTCTTCTTATATTTTAAATCATTTTTTTCAATAGATATGCACAAAACGCCTGCCTATTTGTAAAAACCCTATGGCGTGCCGCCAGAAAATCGGAATGGTTGAGGAGATCGGAGTTGATTTCCTAGGCAACAACCAGCGTTCCCGCTGCAACGCCTTGGAATCCGAACGCTAACAAACCTAAGCAACGAACTGTTCGAGGCAGTTGCATGACAACGGCTGCGATAAACATGTAATTTCAGTGGGAACGGAATACCAGCAGGGCGTTGCCTAGGAATCGCTTAAAAACAAATGCGTTTCCCCGGAGATGAAGGGACAACAAGAGGTTCGTTGCATAACAGCGGGTGAAACCAAAGCCTCCTACATGGTGCGCTCTATTCAGTCCGAGTGCACGTCATAAGAGTCCAGCTCCGACGAGACCAGTCAGTTCTTAGTGTAGCTCCGACTAGAGCAGAAGCCAGCGCGCATCCGACAAAGGACAGTAGACTTCACCACAGCGGCGCAAGTAACAGTGATAGTGAAGTTGTGAATAATTGTACTTGTGAGTGTAAAAGAGATTGTCCAATAAACTTCTTAGCCAAATCCGAGACCCGCTTGAATTTACTTGTCGCGTTGCCTAGGCAACAAGCGACAATACTTTATCTCATGTTTGTAATGTATGAATTTCTCCCTCTTTGCACTTCCCCAGAATAAACTACTTATTTTGTCTGAAATATCTCAGAATGTGCTCCATAAGACAATGGCGAAGATCGTTGAGTCATAATTAGAAATTTACTATTTGGAACAAATATAATTATGCTGGTGATTTCGTCTAAAACACATGACATTTTATCTTTCAATAATATTACCTACTCAAATTATGAAATTCCCGCAAATATGTGTACGCATAAATTTAGAAGCCTGGATAGGGTAGTCGGTATAGCGACTGGTTACGGGCTGGAGGGCCAAGGGGTCGGAGTTTGAGCCCCGGTATCACAAGAAATACTGAGGATCCTTAAATGGACTCAGGCAAGCAAAGGGACTCATCCGAGGACCCTCTGCTGAAAGAGCGAAGGAACTGTTGAAGTTAAACATGAACCAGCTACGATGGGTGGTAGAACTACTTAGAGAACACTGTCACCTCAAAGGACACCTTTTCATATTGGGACTAAGTAACAGTCCCACTTGTGAGATGTGTCAAGAAGAAAATGAAACGGCCACACCTATCCTGTGCGAATGTGAGGCCTTAGCTTATTTAAGATTGCGTCACTTGGGTCAATATTTTATGGAACCAAGTGACTATTTCGACGTCCCCATGTACAAAATCCAACGCTTCATTCGAAGCGCATAATTGTTGAGGGGATAATCAGAATGTGAGGCACAATAGATCACTGTGGTCGCGGTGCAAGGGCCAAGAAGGCCCACCTCTTATACATTCATTCATTCGAGGCCCGGTAGGGTCAAGAATTTTCATTTCTCCACTTCGTCCAGACCAGCTCTGGGGTCCACCCAACCTCCTATCCAATGGGTACCGAGGGCTCATTCCCTGGTGGTAAAGCGACCTGGCATGAAACTGACCACTCTCCTCCAACTAGTGCCGAGGTCAGGAAAACGTGAATCTATACGCCCACTCCCCCATACGCCTTCATGGCATAGTGTTTAATTAGTTAAGCACAGCGACGTTACCTTTTACTCTGATATGCTGGTACCCTTAGATCACTGTTTTATTGAAACATTATTGTCAATGTTTCCTCTACCTGTTTTCTCATCTAGATCTCTCTTCCTCTTGTCCTTCTACTCGTATTACGAAATCTGAATGGAGAAGATTATCAGAGAACTGCAAGAGAGTTCGAATGAAAGACTGAAGATAGAGAAAGAGAGAGATGCTAGCGGAAAAGAAGACGCTGTGGGGCTGGCGCCATGAAACTTTCTCGCCTACCGGGAAGTTCTGCTCTCTCTTCGAATTGAAGCAGATATTCGTTATTGCGGGTGGAGGGGGCGGGGGGGGGAGGGGAATTCAAGCGTCTGCTCTGGAGAGGAAGTTGGGATGTCCGTCAGACATACAGACTGATAGAAGGAAAGTCTGCCTGAAGGCACTGGCGCTGAAGAGTGGTGTGCTTACAGATAATGCTAAAACAATGTCGGAGTATCTTGTGTCAATACTTTTCACCTGCAAGCGAATTTTGCTTTTTAAACATAACAACTAAAGATGGCATTCTCAGGCTCTGCGTACTTATAAGCTCCGTTCGTTCTGCGGAAGTACATAAAGTACAGATCTAGCGGGTTAGTCGACCTGCTCAACACTGGAAACTACGGAACGCATTTAAGTGATATTATTATAGTTGGGCCCTGCAGTAACTAACGTGGAAAGAATTTAATTTCAGGCCATCTTAAATGTGTTTTACCCAGAGAGCAAGTTAAAATTTATCATCAGGACCAACAACAGCAACAACAACTATAAGACACAGAATTACTGGGTTTGGGACATTTTCTATCGTCCGGAATTCTAGGAAACAGAAAACACGTTTCGAAAACCGGATCTGTTTCCGTCTTCAGGTGAGGAAGGGAGACACTGATCCAGTAATTGAGATTATCTCTTTCTAAGGGCCCGACTGAGTAGGTGTCTTCCTTCCTCACCTGAAGACGGAAACAGATCCAGTTTTCTAAATGTCGTGTTTTCTATTTCCTAGAATTCCGGACGACGGAAAAAGCCCAGAACCCACTAATTCTGTGTTATCCACCATTGTGAGAACCCTTTAGAATAAAGAACTGTAAGGATTAGCCCTTTTCACCTGTTCTGAACTTCGGGTTAGGCGAATTGATCCTTCAACCACTTTGGTGGCCGTTATCTCCCTTGTCTTTCTTCATGATGCAATTCAGCCAGCTTACGAGGAATTACATTACTTTGTATGCTTAAGATATATTCTAGATAATATTATCATATTAGTATTAGTGTACAGACGGCGTATGATTTGCTGAAATAGATTTATTGGATTCCGCTTGAAAGCCAACCGGTTTTTTCGGAGAAATATATAGCCTCCAATATTTTTATTGACACCTTAAACACTCAACCCGTAACCACATTTAATTATAGCGCCACATTTTATAGTTCACTGTTACACCCACTAATGTCCTCGGTCTACATTAGTCGTATGCTGGAAGAGGATTCATAATAGTCTTACTGTCACTTCAAATCACACACGAAATCTTTTTTGAATAGCCTAATTCCTTTCTTACTGTTATTCTATTGCAAGTGCGTACTTCGGAACTCAACTAAATTCTCTGCTGCATAGATATATTTACTGCGCCGTTGCGTAGCAATGAGCACGGCGCTGACCACATAAAACACCGCTCGTCTATTGCTGTGAACGTCTACTTCCGCGGGAACAGATTTAGAGAGCCGTTGCCTAGCAATGAACTATTTCGGCTTTAAGGAGTCATGTTACTATATAATGTCTGTACAATAGGTATGCACGTATGAATTTATATATGTTTGTAAGTATATGTGAATATGTGGGCATATATACTCGTATCATACGTTTATGTATGGTATGTATATATGTATATTCGTGCATAAGTACGTATGAATTGATGCGTGGCTCATGAAACAGACTGACAAGACTGTCGCTCCGCACGTACACATTTCAGACCTAGATTATTAATAAGCTTCGATGAATCGCGCTAAGCTATGACAACAACCAAAAGACAGTACACCATTAGTGGGATCATTTACACACATTTGCTTGTGGTGGGTATCAAACTCAGGCCCATTGAGCTCAGTGAATATGTACAGGGCAGCTGAGTCAACACACGCCACAGCATTACTCACTGATTCATTGCGTCCACTCCATCAAAGGAGTTCACACTGAAATCAACTCCCCGAATTTGGCGTTCGGTCCTACGTACTGAGGTTCAGAGATCCGTACTGAAGAGTCCTGGAAGGTCCTATTGTGCGCACAACAGTTTAATTTACCTGAATCAATAGCCACCTTTAACGACTCATGTAATCGCAATTCGCAACACTAGCAAAAAACTGGGTAACCGCAAACATGAAAGAAGTTCCGAACAGAGCTCATAAAGCCTGCTTTCATATTACGCAACTCTGTAGTCCTCTGTAACTATTTCTATTATCATTATTACAATGTTTACTTAATCAAAAACGTGGCCGCGCCATAACTCAAGCGGTTAGTCGCTGGCTTCCCGCAGCGGTGGCCTGGGTTCGATCGCGGGTCTGGTCAAGTGAGATTTGTGGTGGACAAAGTGGCGCTGTGGCAGGTTTTCTCCGAGCACTTCGGTTTCCTCTGCCAATCTTCATTCCACCAGTCACTCCACCATCACCCTCACCTATCATCTGGGGCTGGTACAATAGGCCAGAAATGGCCACAGTACAAGGGACTTAGTCCCACCCCACAAGCAATAAAAAATAATAAAAAAATATGCCCTTATGTACAGATTACAAACATCGGATATAACCTCAAAATTTCACATCGCTAGTTTACAAACAATATGCCATGTATAATATGTATGAATATTTATAATCTATTTCCGTTCAAAAATTCAAATGTATAGCTACAAGAGTCCATTTGCTGACGGCTTCAAAGCGAAAGCTATAGATAATTGAGCACAAACGCCATAATATGTTTCAATAAAATATTTCACATTATTTAATATGTGTTACCACACATCACATCAGGGCGCCATAGTTATTGGCGCCACCGTCTCTGCCACCTCACAAGTTTCCGTATTCGTCATGTCGTTATTATTGCTGATAGGAATTCGGAGATTGTGGTGTTGAGGTGGCCTCTAATGGCATAACATTAATGTTACCTTTCATAAAAATCGATTAGGTGATTCAAAAGTTGAAACAAGATCATAGATGGATCATAATGATCTCATTATCTTAGTTTTCCTTCCTTGAGTAAGGAAATTTGGCTACTCGTTACAATGTGATAGCAACACAGAGACCATCTGATTTTAAAGTATGACCATGGTTTGTAGAAGCAGGTCACAACTGCTGTACGGTCTCACACTACTTGAATATCATGACTGCAAATTCGTATCCCGCTCGGGACATGTATGCACATCGACGTTTATGTGTACTATTACGTGCAGATGAAGAACATGCAACTAGTCTTAATTTTGCTCAAGGAATTCTTCGACGATACAGCTTTTACAGAAACTAATTCTCAGAGGTTCTAATTCATGTTGGCAGCAGAAAGAATTCTAATCAACCCTCTGAGAGAAGAAGCGGAAGGGTCAAGACACCAATAATATAGACTCTTAATAGAAACCCTCTCCACTACTATTGCTACAATAGCCACATGTCCTATTGTTATAATGATCAGTGGGTGGTACCGTCCATGCTGAAGCTTGGCTTCTCTTCTACAGTTTCTTAATCATATAGAATCGGAATGAATCCTTGGACGGGGGATCAGCTCGCAAGGCTCCTACCTACACAGAACAACACAAAATAGAACAAACGCAGATAAACCTCCATACATGGAGTGGGATTCGTACCCACGACCCCAGTGTTCGAAGACAGTTCACAACGTAGACCGCTTGGCCATTGTGATCGGAGGCACAATCAGTATTACTACCAATAATAATATTACGTGTACTACAACCACAACCACTAGTACTAACATTACTACTACTTATAGGAACTTCAAATAGCTCCTCAATTGTTCTCTCGAGGCTTAGTGGACCCCGTTCCAGACCCACTACTTATCAGAAAATCTGGTAGCGCAATGAATCGAACCTGGGGCCTCTGGATCTGTAGCCAGGAAGTCTGACAACTAGACCCCAGAGGCGGTCTCGTTTTTTAATATTATTACTTGTAATAACACTAATCAGCACTATTGTCATCACTGCAATACTCGACTACTACCGTCCTGCTACCACAACCACCAATACTCTTATTAGTACTTTCTTACCCCCCTTGGCACTACAGCCCCAGTGGGCCTAGGCCTACCCCTATGAACTTCTCCGTTCACTTCGGTTTTTCTAGATCTTACACATTCGGTATGACTCCTTGGGCGGGTGATCAGCTCGTCGCAAAACCTCTACCTGTACACAAACACAGAAAAACGCACACACACACAAACTAAACATTCATGCCCTGAGTGGGATTCGAAACCACGATCCCGGTTTCCAAGGGAGCGAAGACAGTGCATGCCTTAGACCGCGCGGCTACTGTGACCAGCAGTGTATAAGAATAACATATAAGAATTCAGTTCGTACCTCACAGGAAACAGATCCGAACCCACGATCCCGGCTTCCGAGCGAGCGAAGACAGTGCATGCCTTAGACCGCTCGGCTACCGTGCCCGGCTTATTATTACTGCTGCCTGTAGGAAATTCAGAATCCCGAGAATCAGGCAAGAACCACTTGCATGAAAAGGTCATAGCACGATTAAAATAATATATAGTAATACCCCAGATTGTTCTTATAGCAAATGAGAAACAACAGTACGCCCTTTGTCGCTTGTAATGACATCAGTTTCTGCAGAATCTAAACTCCGCCAATTACAGAAAGTTATAACACATGCCTTTTCACTAGTTCTCTTATTGAAGTAATTGTGATTGTGGTGGGGATAATTCAATTATTCATTTTTACGTGCTAACTCATTAGCAACGGGGGACAGTTACAGAATTAGTACAATTCCACAAACTGAAAGTAAAAGAAAACAATTAACCTCTAAAGCTAATACGTACATAGTACTACGTTCTATTGCTTACTATATGCAGGACAAGTAAACCTACGCAACAGAAATGAATGTAACAAAATAGGGTGGCTACCAGTTACAGAAGTTAACCAAAGTCAGTTTTAAAGAAGTGACTGTCAAACATAAAAATTTTGTATATATTACATATTTCATTCCGAGTAATTTCTCCAAATGGTATACCGTATTTACGCATGTATAGGCCGCACATTTTTTGCCAAAAATTCAAGAGGAAAACTGGGGTGCGGCTTATATTCGAAATATTCGAAATCACACTTTATTTAAAAAAAATTATATTTATAATTAGTAATACAGAGTGTTCCACTCCTGAAATAATATTCCAAGAAAATTATTTTTTCTATAATTTCTGTCTGAAAATTGTGCTGGGGCCTATACATGCGTAAATACGGTATTTATTACGTCAAAAGATATTGCGAAAGGTGTCAAAGTCTCTAGTGTTTGTAACTGGAACTCTGACACCAACAAGCGAAAGACAAGCAACGAAACCGTTGGCAGCAATAAATACAAAAGCAAACTTTCTGAGAAGAATAGCCTACTTTTGTTTGATGCGACAAAAACAGCGTACAAATCAACGCTTCCAGCAATTATCCTTTGTTACTGGAACGTGTTCACCAAGGCGTCGTCTAGCAATATACGTGGGAATACGCATACAGAGTGATAAGAGGGATTTATGAAGTGCGCCATTGAGATAGGCTCAGGTGCCACGATATAAATAAAAAGTTTCACGAAAATTGGTTCAGGCATTCAAAAATTTACAGATACAGAGATGGGACGGGGATCACATTAGCCAAATTTAGGAATATATACTAAAGAATTACTCTAAATAATGCCGCCTCCAGAACAAATTGTGCGATTGTTATTATTATTATATTGTTTTAGTTATTTTTAATGTCAGAAACTGCGTTTAATATGCATCGTTAATTTCAACGTCAGTTATACAGCGTCTGATGTCCCTCTGCTGCGTACGCAATCTGCAAGACGTGACAAGTCCAAGCAATATTTAGTTTCGTTTGCTGTCACTTTTTCACTCTTTCGATGACGTTTCAATTAATCTGCAAGTTTTCTTCAGTCTACACCCTTCAGGTTTTGCTTTCTATATTTCATCTTCTTGTCGTGTTATTGGAAGTGCCTTCCGATCTATAAAACTGAGATTAAAGGTCGTAGGAATCCGTTACACTGACCATCCGACACCCTCTATCCGCTAAAATTGGTACTATCTTCACTGACAAGAGACGGTCGCTCGGTCGGTATAGTTCGCTTGCGAACTAAGGGCCACTGAGATTATTGATAGTACTTATTAATTTTACTGGGGTTCATACTTATATTTTTGTATCCCAGTACTTTTCTCTAAGACATAATTATCTTCTTTGCTGCTAGCAGTCATTTAGATCAATAAACTATAAAGGATTGATATTCTTTTTATTAACAGAAACATTTAGCTCTTTGTTTCAATAATTTTTTTCCCTAATGTCGATTACAGTCACTCTTTATGTTTTAGAGCGCCACATGTAAGAGGAAATATCACTGCGATGTACTCTTCCTTGTTCAAGTTTGTCTTGGTTGTACACTGTTTTCCTTTTCAGACTATTATTCATCGAATTCATGTTCGGCACGTCAGAGACTTTCCTATGTTCAGTGCTCGATCTTCAAGAAAAAATGTCCTTCTGCCAGATGCGCGGCAGCTGTTTACATTGTGAGTATGGACATTGACGTATTTGGAACCAAAACTGTTTCCTTTAATCATATTGTCACGACTTATGGATGGGGTTTTGGATTGGTGAATAGGATTATTGACCACTTAAAACATTACTTGGATTAACAAGTAAGTACAGCACTATTTCTAATCTCCACACTTTAAAAATCACAGCAGTACGCACTAAGCCTTTCGCCAGTTTCCTCTGTCTTCTTCAGCCGTTCCCTGGTAACGGCTTTAACAGTGGAGACTCTTCAGCTTCACGCTCTCAGGTTTTATCTTCACAGCCTCCTATGCAGAACTCAACTCCCAACTGAATAACATCTTGGTTGCCCCAATTATCTTCAATAACTTCTCTGCACGAACCACATTGAAAACATCACCCTTTCCACTGTTGTAGTCCAACTGTTGCAGCTGCCTAACAATTGGTTGTATAATACCGTTTCCAAAAGTAACTCTATTGCTGTAGAGGCGTCTTCACCGCGTCGTTGCATAGCAACGGCTGTTGTCTCGTTGTTTGTTTCGGGGTCCTTGCCTAGCAAAAGGTCTATACACTACAATATTTTATAGCAGTAGTTTCTTGGTTATTAAAATAATAATTGCATTCAATATGAACATCTATATGCAATATATATATTCACCACATAATCGTTGTGCCTATTATAAGACTTGAAGTGTTACTGACTATATGATACAAATTGCCTTGCTTTCATTTTTTGCTTGTTTGTTTTGGTTTGTTTTGTTTCTCTCTTTGCTCGTGTTGACTTTTCAATTAGCCTTTGAGCCCGCTGATTAAGCATGTAAATAAACAGAATGTTGAATTGAGCTGACCGATTATTTGTGTTCTGTTTGCATTTATATTAGTGCCCGCCATATCAGTGATACTTGTTACTCTACTAGCAGTAGTAGCATCAGTAGCAATAGTTGTCATGTCCATACATTCAGCGAGCAAAATGGCCATGTTCTGTCAAAATAATTTATATTTGTTTCTTTGTATTTATTGCGGACTTTCAGGAAATAAAAATTCAAGATTAGTGTGTAAAAAGCATTTGATTTGTTTTGCCCATTGACACAGCAAGAGTCGTAACAAAGGATGTGTCAATATAATCACGTGATAAACATTCGGCCAATCGGATGGGTGAAGATTAATAACGTCCAAGTTCCATACAACATTGTCACGCATAAGCCCCATATTACGCTGGATTTAGTTGCCTGCTAGTTCCCTCTACCGCACGATTTAAAATGGGGGGGGGAGGTGGGGGGGTCTGAGCCTGAAATTACCATCCAAACATTGAACCTTCAGGATTATTTCGCCAGTTAGCACGGCGTACGCTCCATTTCCCGTAACTCTGCAGCACAGAAGCAAAATCTGAAATTGTTTTAATTTTAGAATCAACGCCTGCAAATAAATATAAATATACGATTTCTCTCTTCTATGATATAACTTTGTGTAATCTGTTGGAAGTCAACAGATGTTTCGGAAGAAAATGTAGCCTTCATCTTTATGGTCGAAGAAAAGCCTAGCAAGAAATCAGTGTAAAAGCAGGTGGCAAGCAGAGATATGTTTTCTACATACTTATTTTTCTACCCTGAAGATGGAGGCGACATATTTATCCGAAACTTCAGTTGACTGAACTATATTATGTTATATCCCTGAAGACAGAACTCTTCATAACCACCACCGTGAGAACCTCAAGACGTGGCTAATTCTGAGTTACTGTGTACCCCTCATTGTTAAATATGTTATCTCATTTCTGTACAGGTAATGTTAAATCCAAGAATAATCTTGGTTATGGAAGAATGTCGTATGATCCACCAGAACAATAAGTTGCTCTATCCCTAATTTGAGTTTACTGAAAATCGTATATGTTGAAAACATAGCACTCTGCTTCAAACCATCAATGCCTCGTGTTTGCTAGGTAACGCGACAAGAAATTTTTTCTGTTTCTCGGAATTGAACTAATACTTATTGGGCGATCACCCTTTTACACTCACAAGTACAATTATTCACACTTATAAAGTCTTCGGACGTTTCCTTTCCAGTGTTATACACCGTTAATCTCGGTGAAGTGTCTTCTACTCTGCTCGGATCTCAACTGTCCTTAGCTCTCGTTGGATACGATCTGACTGGTCTCAAGTCGGAGTTGGACTGTTATATCCTGCACTCGGACTGAATAGAGAACATCTTATCGAAGGGTTAATTTCGCCCGCTGATATGCAACGAGTCTCTTCTTGCCGCGGGAATACGTATCTGCCTCAAAAAATTCGTTTTTAACGATGAAACCCCACTGTTAGACTTTCATCTCCGGGGGAACGATTTCCTAGGCATTACTGCTTATGAATTGCTAGCCGTTAACTAGTGATTGATCTTATAGTCCGGCTTTCAGGTAGCACGTCACAATATTCTACAATACGTAGCCAGATCTATCCGGCTCTTATCCAAAAGTTTATCTGACTAATATACATCTTAAGATTATCTTCCCACCTCCTCCTGGTTGGTCTCCCGTGTGGAATCCTTCCAAAACATTTCACAATAAAAATTCTGCATGTATTCCTACTGTCTTCCAACCTTCTGAATCTTCCAGCCTATAGTAGAATCCTAATTTATATTGGCCCACTAATATTAGCTGACCTATATACATCACGAAATACCTTTTTACGTAATTTCTTATTTTGCTCTGAGCCATGCAGTGGCTCCGGTATGACGTCATGGGCTTCCAGCCCCTTGATCGAGGTTCTTAAACTTATCCCCCACCCCCCTCCATGTGGCACTGGGTCACGTGGTGTTGCCCTCTCCCCTCCTTTCTACCCCTGGGAGCCTTGCTTGGAAGTTAATTCGAGTTCGGAGTTCAGTTCTGGTTATGGATCCATAGGGCCTTGCTCGCGGCGCCGAGCCAGCCGGAGCGACTGTCAAATTCCTGTTCGGCTGGGAGTCCAAATTTGGTTTGGGCAAGTACTGGGCTGGTTCGCGGNTCCCTTACTCTAACTTAGGGAGCGTGCGAGCACAGCACGAGAGCCATATGACGGAGCAACGTTTCCCCCTCCGATTGAGGAAGGGTAGACGGAGCCGAAAGGTGCCAGAGAGTGACGGTGCTGTGGTAGCAGACCGTAAGACGGTACAAGTGGTACATATAGTCCCAGAGCGGACAGACGGCCCAAATGGTAGCAGAGCGTAAACAGCTCAGCTCAATTATTTATTCTATTTTAGTTCCAGATATGTTCCGAACATTATAATGGATTCCATAATTTAAAATGTCTTTCATATTCTCCTACAATTTTACTATACAAAAGAAACAATTTGGAAGAACTTGAAATGTGAGAGCACAGCATAAATTATCTTATTATAAGTAACAACAGGTTTCGGGGATCTTAAGTTTTCACCGTGGCTAATTATTGATCCTGATTTCCTTCATGCGTTGTTACACCCGTGTGGACGTGAATCATTTTGTAGACGTTTCGGAAGAGCCTGAAGAATCCGAATCATTGGGAACACGGCCCACATCCAAAACCGTGTTAATAATGCATGACGATAATCATCATCAATAAATATAGGTTCCGACCGCCTCTGTGGTCTAGTGGTCAGAGTCCCCGGCTATAGGTCCTGGTCCCGGTTTCGATTCCCGGCACTACCAGATTTTCTGAGAAGAAGTGGGTCTGGAACGGGGTCCACTCAGCCTCGTGAGGATAACTCTGAGGAGATACTTGAATGGAAAAGTAGCGGCTCCGGTCTAGAAAACCGAAATTAACGCCCTTGGGGATCCGTTGCGCTATCCGCTAAAGTTGGTACTAACTTTCCCGACAACCGGCGGTCGCTCGGTCGATATACTTGTCTTGCGGACTATAGGCCTTGGGGTTTAAATATAGGCTCCTTCCTTTATTAATGACTCGGTTTCAACTAAATAGCTTATATAGCATCCAGTGGGAAGATTATTGCAAGTGATGAATTGTGATATTGTATATGAAAAGCAGAACTAAGCATAGAAACCGGGCTTAAGAAATAGAATTGCAACCTTTAACCTTCTACTTTCGAAGCGTTATGTGTAACTAACAGTAAGATAGACATTAACGCTGGTTAGCATTAAACCATTACTAGAACAGTCATTGTTGAAGCTTTTCTTTCCATCTTAAATTTTTCTTCGTATAAAAAGCAACTCGCTTTTCAAGATCTGAACTTAGTGACTTCAGCCTTTGACGTGTGCTGTCTGCATTGTGCAGGGGCTTCTGGGTCCCTCATATAGCGGCCATTCAACCATGGTGAATCTTTTTTATTCCTTTCAAACAACGAGCCGCCCCCAATCCACATCACGGTTTGTCTTCCCCGGGAAAGGCCTAAGGCGTTCTTTTAAACTGGCGGGTAACCCACAACCTCTCGGTCGAGAAGACAGAAAACTTCAGTGAGTACGTAATATTACAAAGACTCTTAAAACTATTTTCTGGCTGCCTTTATATTCTGAATCAGTAGAATGTAAAGTATTTAAGCAGGTAAGACACTGCCTATGTTAATAATAAAAATTAATTAAATTAGGTAAAGTAATATTACAGTTGTTTCAAAGAAGAAATAAATATATATAATATTTGTTATAGGTCCTCAGTTATGTTTCTGTTTCCGTCTGCTATCTAAAAACCAGAAAGAAAATAAAATATTATGAAATAAAATAAAATAGACAGAAAGAGGAAGGACTAACAGACAAAAAAGAATAAGTGTAATAATTGCGTATACTTAAGGATGACCAACAAAGCCGAAACGTGTAGTAATTAATATACAGTCTATAGAGAATACATACACATTTTAGTGTCGACTAAATAATAATATTTTTACAAAGAGTTCAATTTTATTTATTCTTTTGCATGTAGTCCAATTACCTAATCCTTCCAGCCGCACTATGGCCCTGGGGTCGACTCAGCCTCTAACAGATATGATTGCCAGGAATATTCTTGGAGATAAAGGGAGGCCGGAGCGTAAGGCTGACAACCTTACTGCCATCTATGAGCCGATTGTCTAGAAAATGTGGGAACCTCAACATCTCACAACCCTGTGGGCTTCCATGGCCTGTTACAGGGATACCTTTACTTACTTCATGTATGTCCAATGGCGGGGTCTGGTGTTATCGATGGTGAAGTTAACGGTTCCATTAACAGACAGCCTATGAGAATATTTATTGATTATAGGTCAGTTAATCTGCTTAGAAAGTGTTGGCTGCAGCAGGATCCTTTATGATTAATAAATTGAACACGACGCGTAAAGATGTGATAGTTCAATGTTTTAATGTACTACCCGGGAATTTTAGTAGTGGGACTTAGGACAATCACAAGAAGCCTCAGCCTCGAAGCATACTGTAACGAATTTGCTCAAAGCGTTGCTAGGTAACAGATCGGAAAACATATATCACAGCAACGAGTGCGCAATATTAGGGCACCCATCGCTAGGCAACGCATGGGTGGACACGCCTGACAACAATAGATGATATCCGTTGCTGAGCAGTTGATGTGTTTTCTGTGCATGGTCCGTGCCGAGCCTATATTTTCGTCAGGAAGATATCGTTCAAGGCAGTTTAATAGTTGAAGACTTTATGTGTTATCATTGTTCGTTGTTACAGTAACATTGTGTTACCACTAATTGGTGTTACAATTGTTGTTAATAAACCAATTACCAATCCGAACCTCGTCTTTAGTCATTAATACACGTGACAACTGGTGTCAGAAGTGGGATCAGTAAAACGACATGAGTGATATTTCTGACGGGGCGATGAGGATAAATGTCACATTAAATTCAGCCACTAAAATCGATGTTTAGATAACAATAAATGTTTCTTAAGCTGACTATAGGCAATGACTCATAGCTACAGCCACACTAACGACAGGATGTTGGAGATTTCTGTTCTCACACTTCGTGCCAAGGGCTTTTATCTCTTCTATTATTACTCATTCAATGAAGGTTGAAATATTACTTGTAGACCAAAATATTGTGGTGTATGGAAATTATGTAACCCCATTAATATTAATCTGAATAGTTCTAAATCCTGCAGACTTAGCAGCGCCATTAATTATCCTGAACACAAACCCGGCGTCTGAAAAATATACGACAAAAAATTACACAAAGACTCGGAAACGGGACAAATATTGAAAGAAAAACGAGTAGAAGAAAAAATAGAAGGGATTATAATACAGGCTGGAATAGACGTGACAAAGAAAAGTGGCGATTTCGATTCGTTGGGCATTTCAAACACAAGGGGGGTGGGGACTTCGACTGTTCGCAGCTTTGATTAGCAATTCAAATATGGATGATTGTCAATAGGGGGCTCAAAGGATGCAAGTAATTTGTGCGTCTAGAAGTTCATACCTAAAACCAGGATCCGAAAGAATTGAAGGGATTCCATGTCGCAGGAATAAGTCAAGGAAAGCATGGACACTGAAATTCTCACTATCCTAACATTTCCTACTCCAGTAATGTAAGACAGATTGTGTGCCACTTGTAAAGAGTAGTTCGATGTGTTCTTTCTTGTCTCAATAAATATGGATGGAACCCAAACCAAAAACAAAAAGTTATGGGGATAAAGCGTTCTTTGAAAAAAACACATGATGACGTCCTCGGAAAGAAACAGTGACTCTAGTGACAATTATATTTATATCTAATTAACTGTACAATTTACTGATTAATTTCTCTGTAATATTTTCATTTATAAATATTCCGACTAGATTAAACTTATCAGATGCAAACTTTAAGTCTCAGACTGTCGTCATGAATGAAACTGTAAACCTCACAACCTGATCAAGTTTAATCCAAATTTTGAAGGTAAATTTATGAGCTTATGGTCTGCCTCTATACTAAATTTCACGCTCCTAGCTGCATGCTGATTTCGCACTCCTGCCATGGTCTTCTTCCATACTCTACAAAACATTTCTAAACTTACCATAATTCATGAAAATTTGTTGCTACCCAAAATTTCATGATCCTAATAGCGACACGAGGTCGGTCACGGTAACCGAGCGGTCTAAGGCATGCACTCTCTTCGCTCGCTCGGAAGCCGGGATCGTGGGTTCGGATCTGTTTCCTGTGAGGTACGAACTGAATTCTTATATATTATTCTTATACACTGCTGGTCACAGTGGCCGCGCGGTCTAAGGCATGCACTCTCTTCGCTCGCTCGGAAGCCGGGATCGTGGGTTGGATTCCCACTCAGGGCATTGATATTGAGCGTTTGTGTGTGTGTGTGTGTATATGCGGGTTTTTTGTTTGTGTGCAAGTACATTCCTTGTAACGAGCTGATCACCCGCCCAAGGAGTGCTACCGAATGTCTAAGATCTAGTAAACCGAATTGAAACGGAAAATTTAATTGAAGTAGGCCAAGGCCCAAATTGGGGCTGTAGCGCCAAAGGGGAAAAACACGCACATTGCAAGATACACAGTCATATGCTGTCACAAGATACATAGTCATATGCTGTCACAAGATACACAGTCATATGCTTGCCTCCACAGTTTTCAGTATCTCTTTACTAAAGATATGGCGATATATTGCGCTTTTCGGGTTAATGAAATGGGCTCAAATATTGCTGTGGCCACTTGAGTCAAGGAATAAAGCAGCAAGTTAAATACCACCCAAAAGATTATTTACCTCACCCTTATAATAATACATTCTATATCCCAGAGGAAAGAGTTGAGATTAAGTTCGAACTGCTTAGGATAATGTTTGGAAACACGAAGAAATTAAAAGCAGGAGACTGATTCTTAATAATTTGTTCTTTTCACTAAGAATCAGAATATTAGGGATTTAAAACCAAAGCTGATAAAATGGACGACATGTATGAATGAACGCATGAGGGGTAGGCCTTCCCGGCCCTAGCACCGGGACCAACAGCGGTCTATTGTGTTTGACGACTTATGTAGCGCGTACAGGTTGTTGCTGAGTGAATTATATCCACGGAACACAGTATATGTTGAAAGAATATTAGTATCACATATTCAAGAAATTTCTGGCCTTATATGGAACCCGAAAATCCATTACCGTATTCACAATAGCCGCCACACTGGAACCCAACAAGTCAAAAGGACGGCATCCATATCTCAAGCTCTTCTAACACTTTCAGTCTCTGAGTCCCATCAATACGACAATCCCGAAATTTAGTGAGGACCTTATAGTCCTTTGCCATACACGTACATCCTGATGCTAGTTACAAACCCCTCGTCTGGATTATGACCTCTCGTCTTGGCCGCGCCATAGCTCAAGCGGTTAGTCGCTGGCTTCCCACCGCGGCAGCCCGGGTTCGATCCGGATCTGGTCAAGTGGGATTTGTGGTGGACAAAGTGGCGCTGGGCAGGTTTTTTTATCCGACTACTTCGTTTTCCCCTGCTAATCTTCATTCCAGTAACTGCTCCACAATCACCCTCACGTATCATCTGGGGCTGGTACAATAGGCCAGAAGTGGCCGCAGTACAAGGGACTTAGTCCCACCCCACTAGCAATAAAAATATTATATCTCGTCTCTGTTCTCGTAACAAATATCATATAGAAGTAAACTGTCCTTCTGGTATTTTTATATAAATCATTCAGACAAAATCTTTTAATTCTTCTATCTACACCCAAGCGTTTCAAGTAATTTTTGACTTTAGGTTTCCCTGTTAAAACTTTGCGTGTATGAACTAGGTCTAAGTGGAAGAGAGACGTTATTCTCTTTGATAATGGAACAGAGTACGGGAGAATAGAGGAGTCGGGACTCGGCGTGTGTGATGAATGTGTGATGAGGGGGGCTTCAGAGTGGGAAATGCTTGCTGAATTCGGTAGTTCGCCTGCTGGCAGAGAGTTGGGTCATGAGGTGGGGAAAGAAAGTAACTAGGAACTAATTACAATTCTTCTACTCATGCAGTTTCCGGGGACGCGAAGAAGACAGAGTGACAATAAAGACAAGAAAAATCAATGGAGTCAAATATATAACGATAGCCTCTACCAATCTCCCCTGTGCTACCCTATATCATACGCCACTGATCGGGAGTTGAGATGTCTCAGTCGATATAGCGACGGCCCAGGTTCGATTCTCAACATGAGAAGATTTTTCTCTTCTCCACAGCGTCTTGGCCGGTTCTGGAACTCACCCAGACTCATATCCGGTAGATACGTGGGAATCTTTCTCACGGGGTAGAATGAAGCTGACCAATCACCTCTATTAAGTGCCGAAGTCGAGAAGGGTACAGCCAAATCTCCACTCCCCCATATATTTTCGTGGCATGGTGCTTAATTAATTAAGCACAGGGAGAAATTTATAATTACACCACTGATCTGCTTGAATTTCGTTGCTGAATAGTATCAGAGCCTTCATCTGTTGTGATCTGAAATATAGTTACCCCTGAGAGGCTCCTCGCCCGGCAGCCAGTAGTCAGGCTTTCATGTGTATTAGTGACGTGAAAAAGATATCCCCAAAATATTACTCTTAATTGACTGTAGTTTATGACAGAAGGCAGTGCTGAAGAAACAGGAGAATAGAGAAGTCTATATAATGCAGAACTACAAAATTTCTACTCTTCTCCAGAGAGCAGTAGGAGGAAAACACCAAAGAAGATGAAAAGAACGTCAATGACAACCCCAATGAGACCATGAAATATTGTAACCTGTATATCCGCTGCTAGGAAGCAGGTAGGTAATTCCGCGAAGAAAAATTCTTGGTCAATAATAGAAAAAGGGCTTTCCACTGCTAGGCAACGACCAGTAAACAAGTCTCGTCAACCATGCCGAGCCTATATAAGAAGCAGTGAAGTGTGGTCGAGAGGATTCGTCAGGAAGACGTAGTTCAAGGCAGTTCAGTGGCTGATATGTTAAACTTCAGTGTGTTATGATTGTTTGTGTGTCATAGATACAACAATCGTGAAAGTGTAATAACGAATTATGGTTACTACATATGAAATTATGCAATAAATCGAGTTATCAAATCCGGAACCCATTATTCATTGTCACGTTGCCAGGATACACGTGACAATGTGAATACAAAGTTCTATCGAAAAACCTGAAGATAAGGGGTAACTTGATAGACATGAATGCAGATGGAAGGATAATATTAAACTATATCTCCATGAGATACTGTGGAAAAGCGTGAATTGGTTTATTTGATAAGATAGGAATCAGTGACTGGCTCTCGTAGAGCCGATAATGAAATTTGGGGTTCCATTATTTGTGTGATATTTCTTGACGGGCTAAGGCATTATTATCTTGTTGGAAATGACCATGTTCCACATAGTGAAGTTAGTCAATGATAGCGCGATGACAGTATTTTTACAAGCGTTTTAGTCTGAATTTGAAAAGATACGTTCTGGTTCGAAGGTACGGAAGAATGATTCCCACATTTACCGTCTGTGTGTGTGTGACTGCCCAATATTGCAGAATAACTGAAATCAATTTGGGGAAGATATTTTATTTCCTTCCCTCTTCAAATTTTCCGGACGTCATATTATTAAAATGTCAGCAGTCACTTGACGAATGTCAGCCCTCATGCCCCAAACATTTAAAATATTTTGAAATAAACAAGAGGTATAATCATTCCGTTTTGAGATTTAATTGTAAATAATATGGGAATATCTTCAATAAAGACAATAGGTGTTGGTATATATCTTACGTGTTTAATATAAACGTAACTGTGCCACATGTTTCGACAATATAATTAGGTCATCATCAGGGACTTATGAACATAACACAAGTGATTAAAAATATCCGTTTTCAGAAAGAACTGATTGCATTCGTAGCACAAAAATACTCATAAAACTATATTAAGCCATATATATAAATTTGTTCGGTTTGAGTTTATCACACAGGTTTTTATGCACAGTTCTGTCTTCTTCGATATAACTCCGTATATTCAGTTGAAAGCAAATCGAAATTTTGTAGAAATACGTCGCCTGCATCTTCAGGACCGTAGAAGAAGCAGAATAAGGAAACAGCATGCAGCAGGCAGGTAGCAGAAGAAAAAAGCCTTCTTGTTCTTATTTTGTTAGCAACCTGAAAATATTAGTAATGGGATCATCCAGTGTTTTTCTAGAGATTTCTTCCTTCTGAATTATATACAAGTCCTCTTTCAGTACAGGCTTTGCAAAGCAGACCATGCCTATCTTAAGTATCTTATGCTGCAACGGCAGCTTCGTTAATTGAACAGCCGTAAGCTTGACCACCGCCAAGTTTAAGCCTCTTAGATTTTCTACGTCTGGCTTCGCTTTGTCGTAAACCGCGAACATGGTCATTTTTATGATTTTTTATAACTTCTGCTCGTTGTCTGTACAATTTTATTATATAATCGTATACACACGGGAGGTTGCAAATCGATGGAGCTGGCGTTTAGACTCTTACTTTTGAACAGACAGTACATTTTAATACATGTTCTGAAGGTCTTGGTTTCAGTCATTTCTATATGCAGTCTCCACGTAATCCACTTATCGAAGATTACACCGAGATATTTTACATGACTGACGAAGGGGATGTTCCGCTATTCAGTCTAAGACGAGCCTCAGGGGATTCTAAATCTGTGAGCAAAGTACGGGCTTGAGTCTTATCTTCATTGGTTTTTATATTTCACCACGTCTCAACAGCACTGAGACCTCGCTGCAGCTTTCTGAGAACATAACCCCCTTTGGGGTCTGTCGCATATATACAGATGTTATCAAGAAAGGGACCTAGATAGACATCAGTTGTTTCAGAGTTATCAGACATATACAGTGTACATACTGTACAATTTTGTGGACAGGACGGAACCTTGTGGCACCCCTGCTGGTATATTTCCTGGCTTACATATTTCTCCTTCGGTCGAGACTCAGAATTTTCTCTGAGAAAGAAAAAATCCAATAAGCTTGCTTAGACTAATCGAGAATTCTAATTCCGATAATTTATATAGCAAGCTTAGGTGACATCTTTTGTTGTATTTTAGCGTCCTGTTAGACTGATTTTCGTCCATGATATGTATGCCATGCCCGTCTTGTAGTGCACCCAATTTCACCTGTTATTTCACAACATGTTTCGGCAACACAGTGCCGCAGCCACGAAGGAACACACATCACGAGACACGATATACACGGAGTATAAGAGGAACGACTCCCATAGTGGAGGAACAATGCGCGGGTTTGAATTAGGACATATAAGATGAATATGTTAAGAAGATTTTAGTGTATAAAAATTTATTATAATTGACGAATATTTTAAAATATTTTTTAAATAATTTTACAATGACATAATAGCAAGCAATGCAATAGATTAACGTAAATGGGACATCTTTTGTTAGAGGTTCTTTCAATGTTCAAGAATACTGCAGTTGTAGGTATACTGTTGTTGAAATTTAAGGTCACGTGGTCCGTAAGCCACATACACTGAAGTGTCCAGCTGTGACGGGCACGGAAAAAACTGGCTTGCATTAAACAGGTCTCTTTCTTCTATGTGCCCTAGAACTATTTTCAGAATAATTTTCTCGAATTGCTTTCCTGTTGTAGATAAGAGACTAATTTGACGTAAATTTTGAGAGAACTGCGGATCCATATTTGGTTTCTGTAACGTTATAAACTTTACTTCCTTCTAAGGATTTGGAAAACGGGGCAGCCGAAGGCAGTGATTAAATAAATGTGTCAGATGTGTCACTGGTCTTCTTGGAAGATGCCTAAGGCATTCGTTTGGAATAGCGTCAAGTCCACAAGCCTTTCTGAATTTCAATATATTTGCTAATTTATGTATGTCAAAAGGTCTTCTTCTTCCCAATGCGATGTAATCTACAAATGTGAGCAGATTTTGGACTCTCCACCATTTGGAGCGGCCTAAGAATTTCAGCAGCTATTTTTTTTTTCATTAACTTAAGTACCACTTTTGTATTTAGCTTATTTAAGACTACGACACTTGGGTTAATACTTTATGGGACCAAGTGACTATTTTGACGCCCCCATGTCCAAAATCCTGCGCTTCATCCGAAGTGCAGGGGTTGCTGAGGGAATAATTAAAAAGGGGGAAGTACAATAGACCAAAGTAGGTCGCGGTGCAAGGGCCGAGAAAG
Source organism: Cryptotermes secundus (assembly GCF_002891405.2). Classification (NCBI taxonomy): domain Eukaryota; kingdom Metazoa; phylum Arthropoda; class Insecta; order Blattodea; family Kalotermitidae; genus Cryptotermes; species Cryptotermes secundus. Next base: position 1,407,430 of record NW_019720561.1, read on the forward strand.
CCTACCCCTCATACATCCATTCATTCATTTGTTCACCACTTTTGTAATGAATACTATTCTGTCTTCTTGTGATAGAGCTCCTCTGAGCTCTGTCATGATCTGATGCAGTAGTGTTGCTACATTGTTAGGCGAACTGGGAGGCTGTACTGACAGACGTGTTGTGGCAGAAGCTGCTGCACGGGATGCAGGACGCTTTTCCCTTCTGTCTCCGGTGCCTTTGGTTGAACGTCTTGGCATACTGCAGCTGCGGATTGCTCTGCTGAGGTGAACTTAGAGAAGAACGTCCTCCCAGAGGATTCCTTGGGAGCTCGTTGTGCTCTTCTCCTTTCGCATGGCTGAAGCCTCGGTATGAGGCTGGATGAGGTTTCTCTCCTTCTACTGGGGCGCAATTGCAGCAACTCGGCCTAGGTTTTACGTGCTTCTGTTCAGGGCATTTCCTATGCAGGTGGCCACAGGTTCCTTAGAAACAGGTCTACATGCCACATCACTATCTTCTGGGATGTAATGCTATGTAGTCCGGTAGAAGCTCTCAGACTTTCAGAAGATAGTACAGTCCCTTTTTTCATACAGACGATTTTGTTTGCTGCCCGCGTCTTCTTGAGTTATTTTTTTATTCACGTTTACACCATGAAGATAGAGCCAGTTCGTTCATCCGAAATGCCGGTGTATTTCTACCGGGATACATTGCGTTCCTTTCCGAAAGATCTACAGCTATGAGAACCTAAAACGTATCACAGTGTCCCAGCGTTTTTTATTGCTAGTGGGATGGGACTGAGTCCCTTGTACTGCGGCCACTCCTGGCCTATTGTACCAGCCCCAGATGAGAGGTGAGGGTGATTGTGGAGCAATTGGTGGAATGAAGATTGGCAAGGGAAACCGAAGTACTCGGAGAAAACCTGCCCCAGCGCCACTTTGTCCACCACAAATCCCACTTGACCAGACCTGGGATGGAACCCGGGCCGCCGAGTTGGGAAACCAGCGACTAACCGCTTGAGCTATGGTGCGGCCTAGTGTCCTAGTTACTCTAGCAAGGTGTGAAAGATATTTGTACCTCATTAATGTAAAACAAGGGCAAATAAAGAAGACTGGATATCTGAATATTCATACTGTGGCAGATTATTTATGCTACTTTGTAATGCACGTTAAGCCGTTGTTGGACTTGAATTCAGCTTCAGTTATAATAAGAAATACAGCGCAAAAATGCGACTTAAGGATATAACGAAACATATTAGAGAATTATAAGACCAAAATGCAAATCCTCCACCAATATTCCTGCTGGCATAAGCTCCTCTTTTGCTATTCCTGTAAAAATGTTCTTTCTTCCACTCTTTTTAAAACACCTTCCCACATTTTTATTATCTATTTTGCTACTTTTTTATCTAAGCCGTGACTATCTCTTCACTAAAACATTTATTCTGTCTTATTTCCGAGCTATATCCTGTATTACATTTTATGTACGAACGGTGCTAAGAAAATGTTAGCAGAGAGAAAACTTGTCTTTAACTACAGTCATTCAGGATAAGAAACGTAAGCGTAAAAATAAAAAGACATAAAGCAAAGAATTGTTAGCAGTTTCCTTTTTCTATTTAAGACGGGATAAGAGAACTTTAAGAGGATATGTGAAGCTCTCTTGCAGTTTTTGATGATGCACGGTTTCTTACACAAAACTAAGATATACCCTACATGCAGTACCCTTTTCTTTCTTTTTCCTTGGCACTACAGCCCCAGTGGGCCTAGGCCTACCTCCATGAACTCCGTTCAGTTCGGTTTTTCTAGATCTTACACATTCGGTAGGCCTCCTTGGGCGCGTGATCAGCTCGTCGCAAGGCCTCTACCTGTAGACAAACACAGAAAAACGCGCACAAACCTCCATGCCCTTAGTGGGATTCGAACCCACGATCCCGGCTTCCGAGCGAGCGAAAACAGTGCATGCCTTAGACCGCTCGGCTATCGTGACCGGCAAATGCAGTACCTTAATAAAACCTTAATATCTTAACCCTCGCTTACGGAATATAGTTACTGGACACCGAAGAATGTCACCAGAAAATGGGGGATATATTGTGAGGACGCAACCGCCCTAGAATCACGTTCAGTGGTGATAACCTAATTACCTAATTTTGTTTTCACTCATATAATGTCGCTAGTCATGGTAGCCGAGCCGTCTAAGGGATGTACTCTTTTGTTCGCTCGGAAGCGGGGACCGTGGGTTCGGATCGGTTTCCTGTGAGGTACGGACTGAATTCTTATATATTATTCTTATACACTGCCGGTCACGGTAGCCGAGCGGTCTGAGGCATGTACTGTTTCGTTCGTTCGGAAGCCGGGATCGTGGGTTCGGATGGGTTTCCTGTGAGGTACGGACTGAATTCTTATATATTATTCTTATACACTGCCGGTCACGGTAGCCGAGCGGTCTGAGGCATGTACTGTTCGTGGGTTCGAATCCCACATAAGGGACAGATGTTTGGTGTGTGTATGTATTTATTCTGTGTTTTTGTTGTCCTATGTTTAGGTAGCGGCCTTGCGACAAGCTGATGACCCGTCCAAGGAGTCCTACCGTCTGTGAAAATGATCAGTTAAACTGAGGTATCAGCCTCATACTCCAAAGTGGGAGCAAAGTATCAGAAGAAACAAATATAATGTCACAAAAAATTGCAACTTTTTTATTTTCGTGAATAGGGGGGAAACATCAAGGAGGAAGAATATTTTGATCGAGAGTTCTGGAGGAAAAAAATGTCTTTGGGTTGAGGAAAAATGTATATTCACAGAAGAATACCATTAATAATAATTCAGGGAGGGGTCCCCATAGAACCTTTGTCGCTAATACCAATATGACATCCACTGACTAAATAAAGGTGTTCTAGGACAACTAAATATTACTTTTTCTTGAAATACTGACGGTGCTCTAATGTTTCTAGAGTCATCAACTAAGGTCTCAAAGTGTACGGTATTCTTATGAATAAATATTAAAACAAAAGAAAGTCAAGGGACGAAACTTATATGGGTATGTATCTGAGTCGAATTCAGCAGATCCCAATGAACTAAAACGGATTTCAGTACCGAAATTTTTTATGATTTTACAATTCAAAAAGTGAAAAGAAAATATATCGACAATCTGTGATCGTAATGATGGGTCTTGAATGTCTCTGACTAGTACAGTCACGGTGTTCAATGCAGAAGGCATAAAATTGTTAAAAATGAAACCCGGGTGTCAGAGAATTGTAGACATTTAAATCGCGTAAAAAGTTTTTTTAATTTATAGTTCCTCCCCCAAAGGACTATCAAGGCAACTACTCCTCAGACACCAACATGTTTACCGATTTCTGTCTGTTTTCATTTAGAAATACACCTCATAATTTTGACTGAAAAATGTGTTCTAATTCTGGGCAACGTAACCAACTCTGATTACTCCCTTCTGAACTTTAACCCCCCGTATTCTGATAGATACCGTATTTACGCATGTATAGGCCGCAGCACAATTTTCAGACAGAAATTATAGAAAAAATAATTTTCTTGGAATATTATTTCAGGAGTAGAACACCCTGTATTACTAATTATGAACATAATTTTTTAAATGAAGTGTGATTTCGAATATTTCGAATATAAGCCGCATCCCAGTTTTCCTCTTGAATTTTTGGCAAAAAAATGTGCGGCCTATACATGCGTAAATACGGTACTTACAAATGTTTCGGAGGAACTTGTTGCTTCCATCTTCAGGGCGGATGCTAAAGCCCTGCGGGAATAACAATCAGTAAAGAAACGAAATGAGAATAAAGACTGGATCTAAGTGCATAGTATAGAAGGAATGGAACTTCCTGGACCAGAAATAGGTCGCACTGACAATGTTTAGGACCACAAAAATCCATTCGCCATAATTGCTCCCATTGGCTCTCTTCAACTCTCACTTTTGTCTCCCTTCTTTATGTTGCTGATCTATATCCTGGTCCACTTCCTCTGCTAAACTGAAGATGGAGATAGCAGATTACTCCGAAACATTGGTAAATATCACAATACTAATCCTTATAGCGACGGCAGTGAAAATATGAAACGTCACGCAGCAAAATCCATTTCATACGGGGAATCCCTCCCAAGCTAACACCAGCAACGGCCACGAATAACAAAAAATGAAGTTAATTGAATAAAATTTCAAACACAAACGTGAACGAAATTAAAACAAAATAGCACCGGCTTTTATACGAAGAAAGGAAAACAGTGAATTCAATTACTGAGAAGGTTGGCTCAAGCGGTAATGCTTTTGATTTGAATCCAGGAGGTGTCTGTTCGAGTCTCGAACGGGATTCCGACGGTCCTGATTCTTTTTGTGGCTCTCATTCACTTCAATACGAATTTCGGAAACACTACCTTGAAGAAGGCAACGACTGCTTCCTTAGAAATTCTGTTCGCTGCAGCTCTTATTGATCCTCCCAACATTGAAGTTACGTGGTCTGAGCTGCTGTTGGCATAATGACATTCAATCTAGAAGCATGCACTATAGTAAACTAGGGCAATTCTAGGTCCTACAAGAACTATTTATTCTTTCATGTTTTCATTTTTAAAATATCTGACTTCATGATATTGAGCCGCATGTATCCATTGCTAGGCAACGGTTTAGTATAGTCATTCCAGAGAATACACAATCATAGGAGTTGTGTCCTCTGCGGACCGTGCTACAACTCGTTGCTAGGTAACACAATCCTCGAAATGAGAAGACGATGTTTTCCATGGAGTCCGACCCAAGGTTATGTAACGAGAATATGTTTCTCGCTAGAGGGATCAGAGAAATGGAATTGGGAAGTTCAGTAGTTGTAAGAGAACTGTTTTGGAAGAAGGAGAATTGAGTTCAGTTGTCGGTAAGAGACAGCCACTGGAAATTAATTCTAATTCGCTTAGTGGGGGGTGGAGTCCAACTGGGTCTACTCGGCACGGCGGCCACTGATTGGCCTATTGTACCCTGCCCCGGGTGATTATGATGATGGAGAATTTGGTGGAATGAAAATTGGCAGGGGAACCGAAGTACTCAGAGAAATCCTGTCCCCACCACACGCCAATTTATCCACCACAAATCCCACTTGACCAGACCCGGGATCGAACCCGGGCCGCCGCTGTGGGAAGCCAGCGACTAACCGCTTGAGCTATGGCTCGGTCTAGCCACTGGAAAAGTTAGTAGTTGAAGAAGAATTAGAAGTCAGCGTGTGAATACTTACATGTGCGATTAGAAGATTTAGTTACATTGAAACTGTTTCAATTCCGTTGCCAGGATACGACTAGTGATGACTGAGAATCCTAATGCATTTGTAACGGTGAAATGTAAATGGTGTAAATCAGCGATAACGTTGTATAACTTGTGAATACGAGTTGATTGTATAAGATATTAATAAATCCAATCATCAAATCCAAAACCCCGTCTATAGTCACCAATACTCATGACAATATATAACATATGTGCTAAAGGATAATATAAGAAATTTTAATCTCCGTTATGAAGTGTGTGCCAGATATGTTTTATAGGCTGTTTATTTTCGCAGTAGTAGTAACATCGAGCAAAACAGGTGTCTCCTTCCTTTTTTAGACTTTACTAGGAATGTACCAATAACATGCAATAGACTCTCCATACAACGCCGTGTAACCTATGCAGTATTCCTTGACTTTTATGCGTAACGTTTCTGAGAATAATAGCTCGAATATCGTCATAAACATGAAGAGCATGAGGCATTCACCGAACGAAGCCGGGCGTTTACTGAATTATGTATACAAGATTAAACATTCCTTTTTCGTTTCTTATTCTTTGGAAAAAGAACTGAAGCTCAAGGCAGGTTGGAAAGGGGTGGTGGTAACAGACTGAAAAAGAAGAACACAGTATATTTCAAAATAAGAGCTACTAAGTCGAGCTATTTACACTTTCACTTGTGTGTGACTATAGACGGGATTTGGATTGGTCACTCTAATTACTGACCACTTATACACGCGACATGTAACTACAAGTAATTACAGTTTCACCGCAAATTTCTACAATTCACAGATTAACACAGCACAAGCTAATCATTTTCCAACACTGTGTCTCCACCAGCCGTACCCTAGCAACGTTTTCTAACAATGGATGTTATTCAGCTCATGTCCTATCTCCACAGTCTCCAGTACAGTACTCACTGACAACAAACTTGGTCCCTTGCTTATAACATCTCGGTACGGACAACATATAAAATATATAGAAAGCAGTATTCTGGGATGTGGCACCCTCTAGATGTGGTGTTAACCGACGTTTCGGAAGAACGTATCGCCTCTATCTTCAGGGTAGAAGGAAAAAAAAAGAAAATTCGCGAGCGAAGAAACAGTGAGAACAAGTGCAAGCAGACTAATGTTGGAAATAAACTCAGCTACATGAGAGCAGGGAAGGAAAGGACAGGTCTACATGGGAAATCAGTGGAGAGGGGGAGGGGAAGGGTCTGGGACCTCCGAAACGTCTGTTAACACCACATCTACATGGTGCCACATCCCAGAAGACAGCTTTATTCATAGTCACCACAGTGAAAACCTCAAATCTTAAATATAAAACATAGTTCATCTATTGTTGCGTCAAATTTTGCATTATTATGAATCTGCTGCTTAACAACGGGAAAGTGTTTACCTAGCCGTTGCATAGCAATGATCGCTGTTTACAGAGCCACTGCTTACCAACGGGTCTATAAGTCACAATAAATTAAAGTTTACCATTCTTTTAAATGCTTGTATATGTTCTTCTTGCCGGTCACGGTAGCCAAGCGGTCTAAGGTATGTATTGTCTTCGCTCGCTTGGAAACCGGGATCGTGGGTTCGAATCCCACTCAGGGTATGGATGTTTAGTTTGTGTGTGTGCGTTTTTCTGTGTTTTTGTACAGGTAGAGGCCTTGCGACAAGCTGATCACCCGCTCAAGAAGTCCTACCGAATGTGTAAGATCCAGAAAAACCTAAGTGAACGGAGAAGTTCATGGATGTAGGCCTAGGCCCACTGAGGCTGTAGTGCCAAAGAAAAAAAATATGTTCTTCTTTAACCTAAGCAGTGAATGCTGTCAAAATCGATCTCTCTAAAAATATTCTCCTTTCCTCTAATTCTCAATATTTTATTACATTTTCTTTCGAACCGTAAAAATTAACTACGTAACACTTATGACTAATGATGCTTGCTTTCCAAATAATGACAAATATGTACGTTCATTGTTTACACACGCTGCAACGTTCAATTAATACTTGAAACCCAAACACTCAACAGCCTTCAGCAATCCGAATTGTTGATTTTACTTTGAAGCAAAGCATCATCAGAGAATTTGGAACATTTGGAGCCCATATTTCGATCCAGATTTCGGAATTATCGCCTCTTTCAGATATTATATAAATTCATATCTCTAAAATAATGCATTCTGTAATGAAGAGTGGGGAGCCGGCAAAACCCAGTCGACATGTGACTAGGCTGGGAGTTGAACGACCGAGGAGTCGGGGTGGGGTTCTCCGCAAAGGCAATTCCTCCCGTTTCCAGTGCTTCCAAACCGGCTCTGAGGCAAACCCAGCTTTTTATCCACTCCGTACTCAGACTCATTCCCCGGCGACAGAGCGGCAGGAACGTAAAGCTTATTATTAAGTTCCATCTAGCGGAGAGAGTAAGAGTGTGTGGGACTAAATCTCCACTCTTCACATGCCACTCATGTTTTACACGTTCATTTTTCCTTGGCACTACAGCCCCAGTGGGCCTAGGCCTACTTCCATGAACTTCTAGATCTTACATATTCGGTAGGACTCCTTGGGCGGGTGATCAGCTCGTCGCAAGGCCTCTACCTGTACACAAACACAGAAAAACTAAACATCCATTCCCTGAGTGGGATTCGAACCCACCATCCAAGTTTCCAAGCGAGCGAAGACAGTACATGCCTTAGACCGCTCGGCTACCGTGACCGGCTTTTATAATACGTATACATATAAATATATATAACTGCCTTAAGATGACACAGCCTAGTCTGGTAGATAATTACCGGAGTTTCGGAGGAAAATATATAATCTATCTGCAGAATAATTATATGGGAAATCGAGTATCCTCCCCATAAAGATTCACCATGGGATAGGAGGCTGCACGATCTTACTAAGCGTCGCTAGCTATCAACAAAACTATAAGATACCAAATATACTAAGCTTTATGATGACCACAGACTCGAAAATCAGATAATTTTTGCTTTTGATTATCCTATGAGTTAATATGATTGTTTCGGACTCAAAATTCCAAAACCACCCTGAATGCTGTATTAAACTTAAAAAAAAAATTCACATCCCCAGTAGTGGTGAAGTTCAGAAAGTAAAGGTAGATGTATCCCCGTAACAGGCCGTGGAGGGCCACAGGGTTGTGAGATGTTGAGGTTCCCACATTTTCTAGACATTCAGCTAACAGGTGGAGGTAAGGTTGTCAGCCTTACGTGCCGGCCGCCTTTTACCCCCCAGGAAGATTCCTGGTACTCATTTCTGTTAGAGGCTGAGTCGACTCCAGGACCACAGTGCGGCTGGAAGTATTAAGTAAATTAAAAATAAATCCATCTCATCGGAATTCGAACCCGGGACCTTCCGGCTTGTAGCATAATTCCTCAACCAACAACGCCAAAGCGAAAATCATTTCAGGTTATAATTACAGTGGAGTTCTTTTCTTGCGAGCGATGACTTGGGCAGAAAATTTGGACTTTCCTTCCTTCAAGTTTGCCAGACTCGGACGGCATGGGTCTGCTTCACGGTTGAACTGCCCATAAAACTCGCCGTAAGAGAGAATGTTACAGACATTTCCAAACTGAAGAATTCAGAACCACAGCATACAAAGCTAACGAAAAGAAAAGGGAAATACTAGAACACGAGAAAATATCACACGTAATTTACATACCTAACGGTACTCGGTGTGTTAATATCTTTAATTTAAACATGTTAAAAACAAAGTTACTGAAATTACTTCAAATAATTTTAAATCTTCATGAGACTCACCATCTTACAGCAGATAAGAGCGTATACGATACAGCTGACGTACCTGGAACAAATGGAAGAGGTTACTTTTAATTACACAACTCATTACTAAGAAGTATGTGATTTTCATACTCTGAAATCGGTCTCCAACTTGTCACTCACATCTAGAAAGGTGCTACCAAAAAGTTCCCAGTATTTTAACGTTGAGTGCACCATCATTGTTGGTGATGAATCTTGGGTTTACGGGTACGACCCTAAGACGAAGCAGCAATCATCTCAATTGAAGACGCAACATTCACCGCGACCCAAAAGCATGACTAGTTCCAGACAATGTCGAACTAATGTTGATTTGTTTTGTTTGGCACTGAAGGCATCATATAAGGAATTAGTTCCACACGACAGACAATGAATGGAAACTTTTATTGCGATGTTCTGAGGTGGCTGAGGAAGAATATCTGGCGCAGACGTCCAGTCAAGTGGCGCAACAATTCCTGGGCCCTACACCATGACAACGCTCCCGCCCACACGTCACTTCTTGTGCAGCAGCTTTTGACTTCAGTGGAGACATCTATCTTCTACACCCCTTACTCACCAGACCTCGCTCCCTGTGGTTTCCTCCTACTTCCGAATATAGACTTGAAGTTCAAGGGGCGACATTTTGAGAGCATTGAAGAGAGATCCAGGCCGGATTGCATGACGTGATGAAGATGCTGACGCAAAATAATTTCCAGCAGTACTTCCTGTCATGCAAATCCCATTAGGGTCGCTGTATTAACGCAAAAGTGGTCTACTCATGGAGGTGAATAAAAATTTCGCTAATTGGTTAAGCTTAGGCAGATTAATTTAGGGAATTTTGCGGTAGAATCTTGTACGATATAATTTCATAGAATCGGTTACATATATACATCGAAAGGGAACACATGTTATGTTGGGTTCTCTGTCGAAAGCACATAAGTTCTACTTCAGTTAAAAGAGTGGTTTAAGAAAATATCTTCATCTGTAAATTCATATGCCTTACTTCAGAATTTTAGAATTATACATTGTATATGGCCATTATATATGGCGCTTAAAACCATTACATATGAAGACATTTAAGGGATGGGTAGGCGTTGATCGTCTCTGGAAACAGAATGAATAGGAGAATATTCTGACCTCAGAGAGACTGTGTGTGGCGATAATGATACTTGTCCCCATGCTCAGATAAATATCCTGTCCACACTCTCCAACTCTGTTTCTTTAAGATCTAATTCCTCCAAGTGGCGTCTTTCCTTCAAGTGTGCCGAACAGAATTCTGGAAGGAATGTAAAGTAAGTTGCTCGTCTATCTGACTAACTTCAGGGAGCCGAGCCCTTCTTGAGAAGCCGCCAGTTGCGCAGCTATTCAGGTACTTCCCAGCATTTTACGGAACCCGAAGGTTCATTACCGTGTTCACAAGAGCCCTCCACTGGTCCCTATTGTAAGCCATATAAATCTGTTTGATTTGTTTCATTTTGGTCCGTCACACTATTATTATTATTATTATTATTGGAGGGGTGGGTTTCCCCATGCACCGCGACCAGTGGTCTATTGTACGTCCCCCTGTGGTATTCTACCAGTCTCTATACTCTACCGATACTGGTGAGTGCCATCAGTCCCGACTCAGCCAGCGAGTTCGGCCTCTACTGGCTCAGCGGTATCTAGATGCTTCCCCCTCCGTCACACTAACTGTAAATACAACACAGCAAGCTACGAGCAATCATAGGACGACAACAAGAACTACCTTCCCAAGAAAGACAGGCGGCACAAGTTCGGCCCCGTCAAGAAAAACAAAAGGACAAGGGACACGAACCGATTCGGTTAAAGAATTTTAAATTAAATAACAAAAAGTTAAAAAAAACTTTAATGCATCAAGGACACTTGCTGTAGTTGTAAGAAATTTGGATTTTGTATGAAGTGTATATTACAAATATTGTATATTTATGTATTTTAAAAATCAAAACACCCACTGTAATAGTAGTTTCTAAAATTACTGATGTGCCCTCCGATGATGGTCTATAGGGACCGAAACATGTTAGGGTGCTAAGAAGTGAAGTAGCAGAAGCTTCAACAGTCACACTGGACGGAACTGTTTTATCATTTGTAACAAATCAATCTAGTCCATACCACTCCACCCTATCCCTCTAAGCGCTGTTTTAATATTATCCACCCACCCACGTCTTGGTCTTCTTAATGGTCTCTGTCCTTCTGGCTTTCTAACAAATATCTTACACGCAATGCTCTTCGCCCCATTCATGCTACATACCGTGCCAATCTCACCTTTCTTGACTTGATCATTCCAATTATACTTGGCGCAGAGTACAAGTTATGAAAGTCATTATACAGTATATATATGTTTAGAAATATTAAGTTACTGTATTAAATATTTCAAATTCAGAGCATTAATTGGATATTCTTACAAGTAGTTACAGGGTGTTGTAGAGGTGGCTTGTTGGGACAGACGAATTATGAGTCTAGGACAGACTGCTCTTGTATCTCGGAAGAGAGCCAATGAATGCATACAGAATATTGGTAAAAATATGGTTTGGGAAACTTCTTTTTGGAAAAAGGGAAGTTCTACTATTAATACAGATCTAGGGGAGACAAGCTGTGATGACTGGGGGGACACTTATCTGGATTTGTGTACTGTCCGATGTTGAACAATGATTTTCACAGAGGTTTGCCTATGAGTTCTCTAATTTGACGTTCGATAGTTAAGTAGTTAAAAAAATTATAAATCTTATCCATGTTCCTCTGCTAAAGTTTCATAACCTATAAACTTCAAATAGGATAATTAAAGAATCAGTCAATCTCATTTTATATTCTGTTATGGGGTTTGTCCAGCTCTTGGCTCTAAGCAGAGAATTTCCGTGCTAGTTTTCCGGGAGTTCAAACAGTAAGGCTAAACACTGCCTTCATATTTCCATATCTGTACATGTATAAGCGCGGTACATATTGTGTAGAGAATTTAAAACTGTATAATGAAAGGGAAATTTTTCTCAACTTTTGAAATTACGATTGTCAGAGTTTCAGGGAAAGGTGACGATGTAATCGGATACTCGTGTCACAATCCTTTACTGAGGGACGTGTAGTTTTTATTGTAAATGGGATTTCAACTTGATTTCTACGCGTTTCAAAGAGGATTAATGCTCAGAGTTGAGTGTCAATGCATAGTGACGAGAAGCGTCATGCGATTTACTCCACAGAGCATACTTACAAGCACCCAAGCATTAACCACGAATCATCGGCGACATTAGGCTCGACACGGAGACAATTAGGTCGAGTAAATAAACTTCGTGTTAAATTGTCTGACTTCATATTTGTCAATCCAGCACCAGTTTCGGCTTCTATAGTGACATATTCTTCAGTAACTGAATGTAATTGTCCTACAATATGCCTAAGCGACAGCCCATGATTTTCAAGCATTATGGTAACGTTACAGGTAAGATAAATTTGTCTCTGTGCTACGCCATGAAGGCGTATGGGGGAGTGGATGTATAAATCCCCATTCTCTCGATATCGGCACTAGTTGGAGGTGAGTGGTCAGCTTCACGCGGCGGTCGCTTTACCTCCGGGAAAAGGGATCCTCGGTACCCATTAGACAGGAGACTGGGAGGGCCCCAGAGCCAGTCTGGATTATTGGAGAAATAAAAATTGTTGACTCTACCGGGACTCGAACTACGACCTCTCGGTTGTCCAGCACGTACCCAGTCGCTATACAGACTGCGCTATCATGGCTATACAGTAACGTTATAGTGATCTGAAATTCATTTAATAACGCTGTTCCATCTCGTGAAGTCACATATCACAGAAATGTCATTTCAAAATTGTACTTATTTTTGCTTTCGAAAAGAGCACACCTCCATCTTAGCTGACAAGCTAGTGCTCCTGGATGAAGTGGCAAGAGAAGCCGGCAGATGTGTAGCTAACGGTTAAACAGTCCTTGCCAGAGTAGCTGTGACCTGGACGATGTGGCAAGAGAAGCCGGCAGATGTGTAGCTAACGGTTAAACAGTCCTTGCCAGAGTAGCTGTGACCTGGACGATGTGGCAAGAGAAGCCGGCAGATGTGTAGCTAACGGTTAAACAGTCCTTGCCAGAGTAGCTGTGACCTGGACGATGTGGCAAGAGAAGCCGGCAGATGTGTAGCTAACGGTTAAACAGTCCTTGCCAGAGTAGCTGTGACCTGGACGATGTGGCAAGAGAAGCCGGCAGATGTGTAGCTAACGGTTAAACAGTCCTTGCCAGAGTAGCTGTGACCTGGACGATGTGGCAAGAGAAGCCGGCAGATGTGTAGCTAACGGTTAAACAGTCCTTGCCAGAGTAGCTGTGACGCATGCCAGGCGAAGAATTTTCCACTGCAAGTTCTGAGGAAACATCTATAGGTCGGTAAACCATGCGGTATGGATACAGCATGTATTATTCGGAAAACTCTATAAGAATCTTGGGATATGTACCTTAATACGCAACCTATTCGTCTTCCGGTTCCTTCACATCTAGTGTTGTTACATTAACAAACACGATTTTAAATGCTTACTTTGTGCTGTAATACGTAGAGAAAAAAACAGATTCATTTGCGACAATCTCAAGCCCATGAATTCAATCTGCACATCTGGCCATGAACATGAATCTTTAGCAAGTTATTATGTCATGCGCTGCATGTTCATGTTGGTAGAATAAGTGATATATTGGAGGTCATATGAATGACATCACAGTCGCGAAATCAACAAGGAAAATCCTGCAAGTCTTCTTCCCAGAATTCTGCGCGTGGTTTACAGCACCAGCATTAACAACATTTTTATACCACTTCCTAAAGTAAGCTTATGCTACATCCATGTTGTCTGCATGTCTGTGAATCCCCCTCCCTATATAAAAAAAATGTAAAGCTATTCCTGTAACAGGCCGTGAAGACCCATAGGGTTGTGAGAATTTGAGGCTCCCACATTTTGTAGACTATCGCCTATTTTTTTTATTGCTAGTGGGGTGGGACTAAGTCCCTTGTACTGCGGCCACTTCTGGCCTGTTGTTCCAGCCCCAGATGATAGGTGAGGGTGATTGTGGAGCAATTGGTGGAATGAAGATTGGCAGGGAAACCGAAATACTCAGAGAAAACCTGTCCCAACGCCACTTTGTCCACCACCAATCCCACTTGACAAGACCTGGGATCGAACCCAGGCCGCAGCGATGGGAAGCCAGCGACTAACCGCTTGAGCTATGGCGCGGCCCAGACCATCGCCTAACAGATGGCTGTGAGGTTGTCAGCCTTACGCGTCGGCTGCCATTTACGCCCCAGGAATATTCCTAGTACTCATTTCTGTAAGAGGCTGAGTCGACTCCAAGGCCATAGTGCGGCTGGAAGGATTAGGTAAATTGAAAAAATCCAGTGACTTCACTGGGTTTCGAACCCGCCATCTTCCGACTTATAGCATAGTGCCTCAACCAACAAGATCACTGCGTGCCCCCTTCCTCCTCTCTATTAACTTGTGAATGGCTGAACCAAGCTTCATAAACTTAACGTTCACTACATGTTTTGACGCAACCGGCCAGTATCAGATGTACAGGCTGCTGTGATGATGGGACCTGCTGCCCACGGTAATGCTGTTCTGCTGTCTTATGTAGTCGCTTCGGATTAATTCTAAGTTATGTGGGTCGCTAGGTATGTGGTTGCCTTATCTGTAACATACCATAGGTTGAATTAGAATTTTATTTTACATATGTACATTCAAGGAGAATGAGAGGGCAGGGCATGTAGCACGAAAGGCGGAGGCGAGGAATGCATATAGGATATTGGTGGGAAAGCTAGAAGGAAAAAGACAACTGGGAAGACCAAGGCGTAGGTGGGACAATATTAAAATGGGTCTTAGACAGATAGGATGGGATGGTATGGATTGAGTTGAGCTGGCTCAGGATCGGAACCAGTGGAGGGCTCTTGTGAACAGGGTAATGAACCTTAAGGATCCATATAATGCTGGGAAATTCTTGAGTAGCTGCAGAATTGGCGGCTCCTCAAGAAGGGTTCAGCACCATAAGTAAGTATACATATGTACATTCAGTCTGTATATATATTACTTATGGCTTTGTCCCGGGCGAGATTTGAACCGGGCACCTACCGAATACAATTTAGAAGCGTTGGTGCTTGCGACAAGTTGTTGGGTTGCAGTACATCGGAATAGTGTCTACATTCTGTATAGTCCTTCTTAAGTGTTACCGAAACTATCCGCCTGGCGGCGTCACTGCTCTTCGAGGGTATATTTACAAAATAAACAAAGATGGCTCCATCTGAATGTGGCTGTGGGCGAACAGCACGCTACAGTGTTTACTGTACCAGCTCCATAACTTCAAGTGTTTTGCTCCCTGCTTCCGGGGCACAAGCCAAACCCGTCTTCCGTCTGAAATTCTTTCTGGACCGAGGAACATTACTACTGGGGCAGCAAAGCCCTCCAGTCTTCAGCATGTCTTGTAACGCCATCTCGGTATTTTGCTCGAAGGGGAATGCTTTGAGCTCACATCCGTAGTTTTAAAAAGCTCTCAGTCAAGAATTTCCGTCTTATCTCTCCACAGAAAGATAGATGAAAACAACAGAGGCTGTTGATGTTGTCAATTTTGTTTATTGAACTTCGCTTTTTTAGCGATGATCTTAATTCTTGAGATTATATATAGTCATATGATGGAAAAGTGCTGAAAAACATTTTGGAAGAATACGGAAGGACGCAAGAGTTGTCAAATATAAACAAATTCATAATATTTTTGGAAAGACTGAAGAAAACAACAACAAAAAATTGCCCAGAATTTACGTTCCCGAGACCGAGGATTAAACTAGGATCTTCCGAACAGGAAGCTAGGACAGAAACCTTCGGTAGTGAGGTCCTGTTCTTCAATTCGTCCGCACGTGTTTTCGTAAGTTCACCTGATATATCATTAAGCTTAAGTCACGTTAAAAGCCGAGATTGCTCAGTCGGTATAGGTACTAGGCTACGGAGTGGACCATCGAGGAGTCCATGTTCGATTGTGGTCAAGAACAGGATATTTCCTTTTCTCTATAACTTCCAGACCGGGTCTGGAACCCACTTAGCCTCATGTATAATGATTGTCGAGGACTGTTTCCTCAGGGATAAAGCGGCTGAAGCGTGAAACTGACCAATCACGTCCACCTAGATCAGAGGTCAAGAATTATGGAGCTATACCTCAACTCCCTTATACGTCTTCATGTCATGGTGCTTAATTAATTAAGCCACGGAATAATTTTACTTTTATGTTATGTTAGGTACAAAGTCCGAGTGAAGGAACTAGCAAGTTGTTACACTGCATTGGATTCCCCAATTCGTGCACTTCAAGGTCATCAGAAATTAAATCCTTATTTCGTGGATACCACCACGAAATCATTCCATTTATATTACAGACACACAGTTTTCAATTCTTAGTTAAAATATTTTTAAGTTATGAGACACTTGAAATCTGTAATTATGTCACAAACAATTAAATATCTTTGATATAATACGACAACACAGAAAAACTGGGACGTGACGGATAATGACTACATGATTAGATAATTTTTTCAAAGGTTATTCATTAGCTTTTTGCCATATATTGGTTGGGATTCAATTTGTATGTAGCTATGGCACATGTCCAATTCGCGAAATTCTGTATTTATCAGAGAATGAGACTGAAAATTATGCTGTAATCAGAAAAATATTTATGAACTGAACTCAAAATAAAATATTAATTTAAAGAGGAGTCGAACATATTTTAATATTTGCGGTTTCTTAGACCTCTGTGGTCTAGTGATCAGAGTTCCTTCTTACAGATCCAGAGATCCCGGGTTCGTTTCCCGGCGCTATCAGATTTTGTGAGAAGTAGTAGGTCTAGAACTGAGTATACTCAGCCTCATGATGATAATTGAGGAGCTATTTCAAGGAAACAGCGTCTCCGGTCTAGAAAACCGAGATTAACAGCCTTGGAAATACGTTGCGCTGACCACGTGACACCCTCTATCCGCTAAAGTTGGCATTATCTTCGCCGACAAGCGGCGGTCTCTCGGTCGGTATAGTACGCTTGCGGACTAGAGACCAGAGAATTAATTTTTGTAGAAAAAATTGGAGAACAAAAATTCAGTGCTCCATGGTGGTAAGAATTTAAAGAATTTAGCCTGCTATTAATTCCTTGATAAGCGCACAACTCCTTATAAAAATATCCGAACTTTGAAAGTTAAGTGTTTTTAACCACCTTGTCTTATTGTTGAGGTTAGTTAGTCAGGGAGATGAGAAGTGGAATTCAAATCATGAATTGCAAAATTTGCTGTGTAGGCGGGTTCAAATTATTAAAAGTCTTTTCCTGCAGCTTAAGGGCAAAGATAAACAACTTTTATTTACATAACCTGCAGTTTGTTATGCAATACAAAAAAATGGTTCGAAGAATCCTGCTTGATTGATTTAGTGTAGGGATCTTTACACGTTGCGCAGAGAAGGCTACTGCATATAGGCGCGTACTTAAAGAATATATTTAGCCAAATGACAGATGATTTACAAGGAAGAGTGGAAAATTCCATAACAATTATTGCTAAACCAGAACAGCATTCAACGTGTATTATAAAGAATATTTTACGTGTTTCCTCTTCATATTATCCCTATTCTGAAGATTAATTACTGCCTTTTAAGAAGAATTGCAACATGTATATCTGAAGGTTGCCGGTCACGGTAGCCGAGCGGTCTAAGGCATGTACTGTCTTCGCTCGCTCGGAAACCGGGATCGTGGGTTCGGATCTGTTTCCTGTGAGGTACGGACTGAATTCTTATATATTATTCTTATACACTGCCGGTCACAGTAGCCGCGCGGTCTAAGGCATGAACTGTCTTCGCTCGCTCGGAAGCCGGGATCGTGGGTTCGGATCTGTTTCCTGTGAGGTACGAACTGAATTCTTATATATTATTCTTATACACTGCCGGTCACGGTAGCTGAGCGGTCTAAGGCATGTACTGTCTTCGCTCGCTCGGAAGCCGGGATCGTGCGTTCGGATCCCACTCAGGACATTGATGTTTGTGTTCGTTTTTCTGTGTTTGTCTACAGGTAGAGGCCTTTCGACGAGCTGACCACTCGCCCAAGGAGTCCTACCGAATGTATAAGATCTAGTAAACCTAAGTCAAGCGGAGAATTTCATGGAGGTAGGCCTGGGCCCAAAATTTGGGCTGTAGCGCCACAAAAAAATATATATCTGAAGGTTATGTGGGTCAAATTAGTTCTAGTATGGGCACTTTTTCGTAATCTTTCTGGCTCGTAAATAACAACTTCTTAAGTCAAATTCTGATTTATTTTTCTTTATAGAATTAATTCTAGGTACCTGAATCCGGAATCCCTAGGACAGTAATGTACATTTGGTAATTTCTGTCAGCTGAATTTTTTTAAAGTTGCGAGCAAATAAAGAGAGAAAATACATTTCATGGCCACCATCTGTTCCAGTATTACACGTATTGAGACATGTTAGTGGTATTAGGAATGAGAATCATTCTATCATTTCAGATGTATACCTAAACTTTTTTTCCCTTTTCGTTGATATTTGAATATCTTTTTTGGAATCCTGCCAGAGCTCATCCGGTCAAAGTGTTCTTCAATTTCTTCTGCACTGTTCAACAAATTCGGTTATTTAAGGACTTGAGTTCTCCCACGGTTTCTTCAAAATTTTACGGCCCAAAAGGGTGTGTTATTAGAACCGGGATAGCTCATTTGGTATGGTTGGATGGCTGGGGTTCGAACTCTGGTAGAAGCTAAATTTTTCTCTTCTCCACACCGTCAACACACCCACTGCTGCCCACCCAGTCTCCCCGTAAAATGGCAACCGGGTGGGTTCCCTGTGAACACAATGACCACTCATCTCCATCTACTGACGAGGTCAAGAATAGTGGAGCTATACCTCCACTCCCCATACGTCTTCATGGAATAATGCTTAATTAAATAAGCACAGGAAGAACTTTAACCTTTCCAGTCACTAACATAAAATAAGGGCCGCGCCATAGCTCAAGCGGTTAGACGCTGGCTTCCCACCGCGGCGGTCCGGGTTCGATCCCGAGTTTGGTCAAGTGGGATTTGTGGTTTCCCCTGCCAATCTTCATTCCACCAATTTCTCCACAATCACCCTCACCTATCGTCTGGGGCTGGTACAATAGGCCATAAATGGCCGCACTACAAGGAACTTAGTCCCACCCCACTATAAATAAAAAAAACATAAAGTAACGTTGTTCTATCAAATACTTCATAAATTTTTATCGATGAAGGCTTTGATATTTATATGACGTTGTAATAGAAACTTGCAAGACTGTCGCATCCTTATTTGGAATTTGGGCAAGAAGAGCTTTAATCTCGAATAATGTGTACATTGAGTTACGCGGAAGGGTGCATGAGATTGAGGAAAGAGTATTGGTTGATCCAAGATGGACTCTCATTCAAGCCACGTTCAACTGAGACGCACGTTGCCTCTAGTGTCTCAAGAAAAAACATTAGATCTGACCAGATACTTCGATAGAAGCCAATACGTCAATATTACGGAATATAATATTTCATGATGACCAATTTTTTTCCCTTGGCACTACAGCCCCAGTGGCCATAGGCCTACCTCCATGAACTTCTCCGTTCACTTCGGTTTTTCTAGATCTTACACATACGGTAGGACTCCTTGGGGGGGGGGGGGATCAGCTCGTCGCAAGGCCTCTACCTGTACACAAACACAGAAAAACGCACACACACAAACTAAACATCAATGCCCTGAGTGGGATTCGAACCCACGATCCCGGTTTCCAAGCGAGGGAAGACAGTATATGCCTTAGACCGCTCGGCTACCGTGACCGGCTCAAGATGACCAATATGATAGTAAAATAAAATTCGTAACTTTTGAATTTATATATTGCATCCTGTTGTGTATATAATATGTATTCTATAATTTTTCATATTTTTACATATTTATACTTTAATGTCCTTTAAACCTTTAATTATTAATAACGAAATTTATTAGATTATTATTATATTCTATTTTCACCTTATATATATATATATATATTCATCTGCAACAACGGATTTCTATTGCATAAATATGGATCCATATCATGGCTATTTTTTTAATCACTGGAGTTACAATCCTATCATAGATAGGTGCCTGATGATGACCTAAATTATAGATGGAAATATTTAGCGCCATTTTCGCTTACATTAAATAAGATATATACAAACATTTGTTGTTTTCGTTGA
>NW_019720561.1:1427665-1446031 GCF_002891405.2 Cryptotermes secundus
CTTTCTCCTTCAAATGACAGTATCCTCTTCTGTCCCCAAGGTCATCCAGCATCTTCTTACGTCTTCTTCCTCGTCTTCTTGTCACTTCTATCCGCCCCTCTATCTTTCCTTCGATAACTTCTTTTAGAAGGCAGTTTCTGCGTAAAACATGACCAATCCAATTAGCCTTCCGTTTTCTTATTTCGTGTTAATTTTAATAATATATTATAAATTTAAAGATCATTGTATGGAATAGATATGAATCAGTGATATTAATCTGTTGCACTACAGACGGAAAAACATACATGAAAATTTATAAGAATTCGCCATTTTCTTACTTAATAGTATATTAAGGGATGCTATTTCCGTTGTAGATAAATAAAAAAATTAATCAGGATTCAAAACGAATATGACTGGAGAATATGGAAGCAATCTTGAAGCACATCCTCTTCGAATCAATTGACCTTGATGAAATTTCGCAACACGTGTTACGAAGACAGTGCATAAGGTTATACAACAACTACAAAGCTGTAACAAGAATAAAAAAGATTCTTCTGTGTTTCCCCACCAACTGAACCTTATAAACTAAACACACATAACAGAAGTTTGTATTTGTGGGCGCAGAGTTAGAGAGGATGGAGCTCAGCTTTGTGCTACTGTGCGTGACTGCAACCATAGCTGCTCGCTGTGAGGGCGCCATGATTTGGCACGAAGGCAGACCGGTTGAGGAGACGGATCTAGAGCTCACGGCCTCCGACTCAGACTCCGGAAACTGGACTGCAAATTTGGGAGACATGGAGGTACGGTATAAAGCAACGTGGCCTGTGTAGTATTTCAGTATCCTGTTCTACTCGTTAACGTTTTAATCTGCATGGTCAGTCTCGAAGGTGCAACTTCTCGTGCTCGAAGGCTTCTGGTGTTGGTAGTTTGCTACGGCATTTATAAAAGGTTGACAAAGTAGGACACCAAAAGCACGTCACGAAGTGTCAGCTTCAAGACAGCTCAAGCAAATTAAAATATTACATGCATTCCCTGATACATATTTTTTGTTGCCAGTGAGGTGGGACTAAGTCCCTTGTGCTGCGGCCACTTTTGGCCTATTGTACCAGCCCCAGATGATAGGTGAAGGTGATTGTGGAGCAATTGGTGGAAAGAAGATTGGCAGGGGAAACCGAAGTACTCGGAGAAAACCTGCCCCAGCGCCACTTTGTCCACCACAAATCCAACTTGACCAGACCCGGGATCGAACCCGGGCCGCCGCGGTGGGAAGCCAGCGACTAACCGCTTGACCTATGGCGCGGCCTTCCTGATATGTTACTTAACTACTTAAAGTTATATGTTGAGATGAGTCGCCTAGTATAACGAATTTAAGAGAACGGTAAATCAGAGACGATCACAATGGCCGCGCGGTCTGAGACATGAACTGTCTTCGCTTGCTCGAAAGCTGGGATACTTAGTTCGAATCCCACTCAATGCACGAATATATGTGTATGCGTTTATTCTGTGTTTGTAATGTCCTGTGTATAGGTAACGGCCTTGTAACGGGCTGATCCCCGCCCAAGGAGTCCTACCGTCTGTGTATAGGATTTTCTTTCTATCCCCTTAACAGGTCATGAAGGCCCATAGGGTAGTGAGAAGTCGAGGCTCCCACAATATCTAGACAATCGGCTCACAGGTAAGGTTTTCAGACTTACGCACCGGCCGCCCTTTACACCCAGGAAGATTCCTGGTACTAATTTATGTTAGAGGCTGTGTAGACACCAGGGCCATAGTGAGGCTGGAAGGATTAGGTCAAGTGAAAAATCCACCGCATTGGGACTCTAACCCGCATATTGCCTCAACCAACTACGCCGCTGCGTGTATCTTATACCTTACAAAAACACTGTGTAATATCCCTTACTTAACACTAGAAAATAGGCTGCGCCATAACTCAAGCGGATAGTCTCTGGCTTCCCACCGCGGCGGCCCGGGATTGATCTCGGGTCTGGTCAAGTGGGATTTGTGGTGGACAAAGTGGCGCTGGGGCGGGTTTTCTCCGAGTTCTTCGGTTTACCCTGCCAATCTTCATTCCACCAAATTATCCATCATCATAATCACCCGGGGCAGGCTACAATAGGCCAATCAGTGGCCGCCGTGCCGAGTGGACCCAGTTGGACTCCACTCCCAACTAAGCCAATTAAAGAAACTCTAGAAAATTAAGTCTAAAATCTATGAATATATATACAATATGAAGTACTTTTATGGAATGAAGATGTTGCATAAATGTTAACAGGTTAAGATCGAGCACAGACACGAAGACGGCAGTGCTCTGCAAAACGGGATTTGGACGTTGGACGTAGCCCGCACGTTCTTCGAAACGGAGAAAGATGACCGGTATTCGGGAAATGTTGACCCGCCGGAAGAGGAAATCACCTCCCAAACAAATACATCACAGGAAGAATTAGAACAGAATACGGCTGAAGATACAGTCATTAGTGAAGCAAGGGGCAAAGAAGCTGAAATAGAAAATGAGATCCCTGTGGACGTGAGATTGGCCAAGAAAGACGCTACAAAATTTTCCCTTCCTCGAGTGAGAGAGCTCCCCATTCCTGGTGAGCAGCATACAATGAGCACACGTGTTCCAGAGAATCTTCACAACAGTGAAGAGCAATATGAATCCGATGAAGTAATCTTGGATTCAGATAACTTCGAATACTTCAAAGACGTAAGCAGATGATAACAACCTCTTGGTGTCTGTACACTGTTCCTTAAGACTGGACGGACGGTAGCTGAAATGGCAAATATTTATGAGTAAAGGTAAAGTGAAGTTGTCCCTGTACTCAGCGAATTAACCACTACGCCATAAGGTGTATGGGGGAGTGGATGTATAGGTCCACATTTTCTTGACCGCGGCCCTAGCTGGAGGTGAGTGGTCAGCTTCACGCCCCCGCCGCTTTACCCTCGGGGAAGGATCCCCTGGTACCCATTGGATAGGAGGTTGAGTTGACCCCAGAGCCAGTCTGGACGACTTGGAGATAAGAAAATTCTTGACCCTACCGGGACTCGAGCTCCGACCTCCCCAGTCTTCCAGCCCGTAGCCAGTCGCTATACCGACTACGCTACGACGGCTCCTGACGAGCATGTTCCTTAAATTAATTTATTTAATTACACCCATAAAAAGAGTTTCTGGAAAGAACTAACAGTGTACGTTCCTTTGATACGACACGGAACGTAGAGATGACGAAAGAATTAAAAGTGGGGGACACAGGCACGGAAACAAATAATTATATTACATAATTATCTCCAGCAATGGCCCGTTGTCTAGCAAAAATTGAGAGGAGGACCCAGACAGAGACAGTCAGGTGGTCTCATGAGCCTCCTTCAATATTTTCAAAACAATAAAGAAGGCTAAAAGAGATTGAAGTTACAACTAACTCACAAAATACAGATTCCAGTCTTACGGAATTTGTGAGGTTAATGATGCGTTTTAGCCGGTCACGGTAGCCGAGCGGTCTAAGGCATGTACTGTCTTCGCTTGCTTGGAAACCGGGATCGTGGGTTCGAATCCCACTCAGGCCATGGATGTTTAGTTTGTGTGTGCGTTTTTCTGTGATTATGTACAGGTAGAGGCCTTGTGACGAGCTGATCACCCGCCCACGGAGTCCTACCGAATGTGTAAGATCTAGAAAAACCGAAGTGAACGGAGAAGTTCATGGAGGTAGGCCTGGCCCACTGGGGCTGTAGTGCCAAGGGGGGAAAAAATATTGCGTTTTGATAATGGATTTTCTAACGAACAATTGGATGAAACTCATCTGACGGGTTAGCGTCTTGGATTCGTGAGCATATGGCTACAGGATCGAACCCTACGTGGGGTCATAAATGTTCACTTACTGAAATTGTAAATATCTCACATATTACTATTATTTTATCATCGCTTCAGTATTATTATTTTCGACTATTTTCTTTATCATGATCATGATCTTCATCATTATGTCATCTTTATCTCCTTGGAAATAACTTAGATCTATTACTTGACTATCCTGCTTTATACTTTTCCGATTTATCCTCAAAGTTTTGCATAATTATTATGTTAAAATTATTTTATGTACAATCTTCATTAATATTTCTGTTATGAAATGTATTTATAAATTTATACAAATGCGTATTCCGGGTTCTAAATACACCATAGTTTATTAAAATCTGTGAGGTATGTAAAGTTGACAATTCCATGAATACTTATGATGGTCTGGAGGTAAAGCTCCACCATTTGGGACCTCGGCATTAGAGTGATTGGTCAACTTCATATCTCGGCCGCTTTAAGCCAGAGAGGAATTGCCGTGATACCCATTGGAGAGGACAGCCGTTTTCTGCGCTGTGGAGTACAGATTAATTTTTGTCCATGTCAGGAATAGAGCCCCGGCCGTCTAATGCATAACCCTTCACTATACCGCCTGAACTATTTCGTCTTCTTTGTAAGTTTGTTAATTTGTTTGACATTGTTACAGGTGGGCTGGTTCAAGCTGGACGACAGGCATTTGGATTGGTCAGAAGCTCGTGATGCGTGCGCAGAAGTCGGTGCGCATCTCGCTGCACCTGACACACTTGACCGTGTCAATGTTCTCTTAAAGCTGTTCCAGAGACATCCAGATATCCCTGCTAAGGCCATTCTCCGGCAACAAGTTTATGTTGGTATCAGCGAGCCCAGTCAGAACAGACATTTCACAACCGAACAAGGTAAATCCCAGTTCTAAGTAGAAAAAAATCTTCTTAAAACGGGACCGGATATAACGGACAAACTCTGGCTGTGTACAATTGTGAATTTTTAGAAATTTTGAGGCATTAAGAAGCTTTTGTAGTTATAAAGTTATTTACCACAAAATGGAACTTCTATATAAATACGAGGGTTGGAATTTATATTGATATATAACGTCCCAGGAGGAAAGAACAATAATTTGAAGGTCATAGTATCGGTCATTGTACGCAAAAAATTAAACGGTTTCCAAGAGAGAGATAGTACACTGTACACTGTACACTGTACACTGTACAGACGAGCAACACGCAATGTCGTCACAAGAACTGGAAAGTACACTGATGTTGACGGCGGAATTTTCAAAAACATATTTTACTAAGTAAACTACACCAACTTTGTCACTTGAACAATAAATGCCGATATTAGAAACAGTGACCGCCTCTATGGTCTAGTGGTCAGAGTTCCTGGCTACAGATCCAGAGGTCCCGGGTTCGATTCCCGGCGCTACCAGATTTTCTGTGAAGTAGTGGTTCTGGAACGGTGGCCACTCACCCTCGTGAGGATAATTGAGAAGCTACTTGAATGGAAAATTAGCGGCTCCGGTCTAGAAAACCGAAATTAATTAAGCACCACGCCATGAAGACGTAGGGGAGAGTGAAGCAAGAGCTCCACCATTCTTTACTTCGACAATTCATGGACGTAAGTTATCAGCTTCACAATTCTGTCGCTTCAACCCCGGCGAGAAGTTTGAAGAACTTTGAAGGCTTTGAAGAAGAGAATGGTCTCTTTCCCCTGCCGGTAATCGAATCCAGCGCAGCCCGTAACTATACCGACTAGGCTATCACGTCTCTTTTATAAGTAAGTGCTGTTATAAAAGTGGAAAATCTGAAACAAGTACGGTTTGTAATGCGTTTCATTAGTAGCATTGATACTTAATATCGTTTACTGTGCGTAACATAATGTAAAGGAAATGCCAGAAGTCATGCGTCTCTAACTTTCAGGCCTGCCTTTCGCGTCTGAATTACCGATCTGGTTCCACAACGAGCCTGACAACGCACCTCCTGGAGAATACTGTGTCACATTCCACATCGAGGGTAGAGCGCAAGACGTCCCCTGTTTCTATAGGCTTCCGTTCTTCTGCGAGAAGTAAATTCTGTAGTCATCTAACGCTGAAACCTTCCACACCAGTCTGTTGTCTGCCACGTTTCTATGTTTACACACGTAACCACCCTGAAACGGCCTGTGATAGAATCGATACCTGGGCACTCCACTATGAAGTTCAACTTCTTTGTCATCATGATGCTTCAAAAGAAATTTCAGTCTTTTGTTTGATTATATTAAGAAAACCCAAAACAGTTCTGGAATATGAAAATAAGTGCATTATACAGAACTGTTAGGCTTATTTTTGACTTTATCCATCGTCTGGTATATAGAAGACAAAAAAAACATGTTTCGGAGACTGGATCTGTCTCCATCCTCAGGTGGATGGGGAAGGATAAATCTACTCAATTGGGCCTGCTAGAAAGAGCTAGTCTCAATCACAGTTCTGTACAGTAGGCAAGTCCAACTTTAAACAGGTTGTGATCGAGTTTTTAGTGTCAAAACTGCCAGTGATCTACCACCCCCTTCTATCGTCGTACCTCGCTTTAAGCAAAAATATTGGTAAAAATAACACGGCACGTGATGTTTGTTGTAAAAGCAAGATACATTGACAGTACAGACTACTTTAATACGTATTTTCCCTTCAAAATCTTAATATAATCATATTATATTACAAGTGAATTTACATGCTTTCCACGCATAATTCCCTTATAGGTATATGAGATCGACCAAAAATCGTCCCGCGATCGACGCGTTGGCCATGCCTGCTGTACAGCATACACCATCGTCAGATCCTTTCAAGTCTATTTAAGTGCATTGTACTAAGAGAGATGACAGCTACGATATACACGTACATGCTTAGCACTCCTCAGTATTACTTATGACACGAATATATGTTATTCCATTCTGAAGCAAATATTTGGATGAAAAGATTATAATAAGTGTACAACACAGTTTTATATTTATTTTAGGTTTCAAAAAATTCCGTGGCTTGAGTCCGCAAGCGAACTATACCTACCGAGCTACCGCCGCTTGTCAAAAGTGTCAACTTTTGCGGATAAAGAGTGTCACGTGGTTAGCGCAACGGATCACGACGGCCGGTAGTCACGGTTTTCTAGACCGGAGCCATTATTTCCTTGAAATATCTCCTCAGTTATCCTCACGAGGCTGAGTGGACTCCGTTCCTGACACACTACTCCGCAGAAATCTGGTAGCGTCGGGTATCGAGCCGGGAACTTTAGATCTGTAGCCAAGAACTCTGACCACTAGACCATAGAGGCGGTCTGTTTTAGGTTTCCACTGTGGTTAATTATTGATATTAATTCTGTTTTGGGGTTCTTACATATTGTGGTTGTGGACGAAGGTGCCGAAGTTTCGGAAGCATATGATGCCTCCATCTTCCGGACCACAGTGTGTAGGGTGGTGAGTTAATATAACACCCTGTTCTGAAAAGAAGTGTGAAACTGGAGGAATATAGTGGGATCTTGTGCCTCCTCTAAGGCAGTAAGAAAAACGGGCAGAGAGAAGCCTGCAAACAGCCCACTTAAGGGCCCAAGAATGTTTAAATCATCAATGTACACACCTAGATCTCGAAGAATGAAGCAACACGTCCTTTCGAAAATTAAGTAATATCGTCTACAACCACACAATATAAAAACACAAAAACAGAATTAACATGAATAATTAAACCACCGTGGAAGCCTGAAATCAGTAATGTCTCTACACGAGCTGCTACGACATTTCTGCGCAGCTGGATGCGCAGTGGTATAAATCAGATATCAAGGTCATATTTTCGAGAGTTTTTGCAAATCTCCGAAATCATAGGACGAACGAATATAGACGAAGTACTGAAAATTTTAAAGGATACCATCTTAAGGTAAATACATAACGACTCGTTTAAATAGATCATATATTATAACTTTTCATCCATTCATCAATGGCCCTACAGCCCTTTGTTGGTCCCTGGCCTCTTCTTCAGTTCCGTAATCTTTTTTATACAGGCTGTAGGACTCCTTGGACGGGGGATCAGCCCGTCGCAAGGCCGCTACCAACATACAAGACAACATAGGCACAGAATAAACACACAGAGACATTTACGCCTTCAGTGAAATTCGAACTCATGATCTCAGAATTTGAGCGAGCGAAGGCAGTTCATGTTTAGACCGCACGGTCACTGTGATGGGCCACCTACTATAACTACAAATCCTATATAGCATAGCCCTTGAGAAGGTGATAGCCACTTAGCCGGTCAAGATATTCGTGGCCTTCTTCAAAGTTTCACTCTCATGTTCAGAGCGGGCCCGTTACTTGAGTATGACAACGCCCAACCGAATCTAAACGCACTTTCACAAGATTTCGAGGTCTATAGCCTTTACGTTGCCATGTTCAGTCCTTCACTCATTAGACCACTTACCACTCTATTTTATAAATCTGAAATACAAGTATGACCTTTCGCTCACTCTCTCATGTACCTGAGCCCTTCTTGAGGAACCGCCAATTCTGCAGCTACTCAAGAATTTCCCAGCATTACCGTGTTCACAAGAGCCCTCCAATGGTCCCTATCCTGAGCCATACCAATCCAATCAATACCATCCCATCCTATCCCTCTAAGATCCATTTTAATATTGTCCACCCACATACGCCTTGGTCTTCCTAGTGGTCTCTTTCCTTCTGGCTTTCCCACCAATATCCTATATGCACTCCTCTTCTTACCCATTTACCTTCCCTTACCTTATCTTTCCCGAGTCATTTTAGCTCAAGAAACAACTGGTCATCCAACAGTTACTCTAACTCATCGACGTTTCGAACGCACATTGCGGTGCGTAATTGGACTCAGGCAAGAAAAGGGACTCATACGAGGACGTTCCACTAAAAGAGCGAAGGAACTGTTGAAGTTAAACAGGAACCAGCTACGATGGGTGGTAGGACTACTTACAGGACACTGTCACCTCAAAGGACACCTGTTCAAACTGGGACTGAGTGATAGTCCCACTTGTGAGAGATGTCAGACAGAAAACGAAACGGCCACACACGTCCTGTGCGCATGTGAGGTCTTAGCTTATTTAAGACTACATCACTTGGATCAATACTTTATGGAACCAAGTGACTATTTTGACGCCCCCACGTCCAAAATCCTGCGCTTCATCCGAAGCGTGGAGCCGCTGAGGGAATAATTAAAAAAGGGGGAAGAACAATAGACCTAAGGTCGCGGTGCAAGGGCCGAGAAGGCCCACCTCTTCTTACATTCATTCATTCATACCCTAACTCCCTTCTTCAGGCCATAATCACAATACATGAGAGCTAGGAGCCGTGCCAGCTCACCATCCTCTTGCCGAGAATGCAGGCGAGGCAGTTCCTATCAGCTCGGAATGGTCTGTTGAGGCACTGTGCCCTCTGACAACATTCTGCGCCATCCGTTGATTAGAATGTTGTGAAGAGGCGCCAAGTTATTTGACACGCGCCTTTCAACGGCCCGCGGAGGCGGATATCGACGTCGGTTTCCTCACAAAATTTTTAAGATTCCTTCTTTAAAAATCTATGTAACTGCGCATGGGCTGGTGTGAGTAGGGCAGACAACATATATCTACAAGGAATGACTTTCTTTCTCTTTTTGTTGACACGAAATAATAAAAAACCCTTAAAAAATAAGCATTATTTTTTATTGCTAGTGGGGTGGGACTAAGTCCCTTGTACTGCGGCCACTTCTGGCCTATTGTACCAGCCCCAGATGATAGGTGAGGGTGATTGTGGAGCAATTGGTGGAATGAAGATTGGCAGGGGAAACCGAAGTACTCGGAGAAAACCTGCCCCAGCTCTACTTTGTCCACCACAAATCCTACTTGACCAGACCCGGGATCGAACCCGGGCCGCCGCGGTGGGAAGCCAGCGACTACCCGCTTGAGCTATGGCGCCGCCTTAAGGCCAGCAGAAAAGTACTGCCGCAGTTACGTACGCTTGGTGAACATCATCCGATGTTCCTTCACCTTGGCGTTACACTTTAACGCATTCACATCTTCAGTCTCTCCGAGCAAATTATTCCCTAAGTTCTGCTCTCACCCCGACTTCGTATTTCTTTTGTACTCTATCTCCTTCCACCCTTTCCCCGGCATTATTTTCCCACACCTCTTATTTGCCCATTCTGGCGTCATTTTTCGCCCCTCACTTCCTCCTAAAACAGTTTCTTCGTCCCTTCATTTCTTCTTCGCTATTATCCCTTTCATCTTCCTCCTTTCTCTTTCAAACTGTTTCCATTATTTCTATTTCTCCAGCATATCTGCAACCCTCTCCCTCTTTCCTTCCTCTCCTTTGTTTTATAAAGATTTAGTTCAATGTCAGCCATTGTAATTATTCCAGACCCGAAAGTCTGTGCGTGTCACCGAATGATAATTAGCCCCGTTTGTGAGATACTGTGAGTAGCTTCATGATTTGCATCTGCAGGCATGCAAATACTTCTCAATGTAATAATAGTTTTCATTCTTACGGCCGTGAGTAGATGTCAACCTACCAAACTAAACGGTGCCACGTCCTAGAAGACCGAAATCTTAATACATCAACTGGCTTAAGCATATAGAATGTCCCAAGACGAAAGGATGTCAAAATGTCGGTCATTCTACACAAAATGTTTGTACGTAGATGTGTCCTATTCCGAACTATTTCCGAGATAGAGCTATTTCATTGTACAGTTCCAAAGCTGTTGATAAGAAAGAGATAATACCTCTGTTTGTAATACCGTTATTTATCTTTCAAGTGACAAAGTTGGTACAGTTTACCTAGCATAATACATCTTCGAAAATTCCGCAGTCAACATCAATGCACTTTGCAACTTGTGTGAGGACATGGCGTGTTGCACGTCTGAGTGCATCTTTACCTTCCATTTCGCGGACAATAACGTCCATAGCTCTATCTCGAAACCCGTTCGGAATAGGACGCATGTACATATATATATTGTTGCTTAGAATGATCGATAATATTGACCTTTCCTCCTGGGACACACTGCATAAATCTTTCCTAAGAATGCTTAAAGGCAAGAGACCTCTGGTAAACTTAGGAAGGAGCGATCCGCTAATACCAGAAGGACTTCAGAGAAATCTCTAGAGAAGATACTGACCGAATTAAAATACAAGGTCATAGGGTCAAAAGACGAGGATTTGCGAACAGTTATGAACTTTTGAGCACCATGAATTTTAGGGGAATATCTTGAAATTCTAAGTGACTATCATTTTCTGAAGTATTTATATTTAAAACTGCCACATCTTTAAGATCTCGAACGTACACGAATCAGCGTGGAACACTAAAACATCAAAATACCACTTCATAAACAATAGATAATGCAGAGGAAATTCATGTAGAACATTTGTTATGGGGAGTATGAAATAGCGAAATCTATTACGTATGCGTGAAATATTTGAGGTTTTCACGGATGTGACTATGAAGAAAGCAGTCTGCTTTTACCGGTTCTCACGGTCTCTTCGCTTGCGGATTTCTTATTTTTCTTTCTACCCTGAAGATGGAGGAGATACGTTCCTCCGAAACGTCGGTTAACACCACATCTACACGGTACCACATCCCAGAAGACTGCTTTCTTCTTTAAGTATCTGTTTGTATTTAATCTTATCAAGAAGACAGCTGTTTCAAACAACAGAATAATTTCTTCTTTCTTGGATTTCATAGTCCGAAAGTGTGGTTTTCACTCCAATATGTTTCTTGGAGTTTGTAACACAAATGTTATTCTTCGCTCCAGTGTCAAGCAAATGAACCTCCAAAAGTCAACACAAAGAAACTTGGCCTACAAAAGAAATACAGCTGAAGGCAGTATAACAATTGCCTCCAGAGCTAACAATTCCAGTCTTCACACGCTGGCGTTCTACAAGTAAAACTAAATTGGTCCCTGTGCTTAACTAATTAAGGACTACGTCATGAAGGCGTATGGGGGAGTGGATATATAGCTCCACATTTCTTTACCACGACACTAATTGAAAGTGAGTGGTCAGTTTCACTCCCCCTGGTGAGAAAGCCCCATGTACCCATTGGATAGGAGGTTAGTTGTACCCAAGAGGCGGTATGGACATCCTGGAGAACAGAAAATTCTTGACCCTACCGGGACTCGATCTCCGACGCCTCGGTCGTCCAGTCCGTAGCTATACTGACTGAGCTATCCCGGCTCCTGTTCTACAGGTTAAGACAACAGAAAGTTTCCCTTGTGCTTAATGAAACACCATCACATGAAGACGACTGGGAGAGTGGAGGTGTAGTTCCGTGCATTGTTAACCTTGGCACTAGATGACATGATTGTACTTATTCATGACATTCTGCACCGATTGGATAGGGGTGGAATAGGGTTAGGCGTCTAGAATTTATTACATAAGAAATATAAGATAGCTGCGTAATGGAGCATATTAGAAGACGAGGACAATGTTTCCCGAAACCAGTAGAAGCAGAACTCAAAACAATACACACTGTACATATTTTTAAGAATTTTAAGAATTTCATCTTCTGTGATAAAACTTTTTGCAATCCTCTGAAAAAAAATCACAGCCTGTTCTTATTCTCTGCCTCATGCTAGTTTATTATTTGGCTTACTATTCGAACTTGATGATGGAGGCGATACGTTCCTCCGAAACGTGGTTGAATTTTAACGCGACTACATAGCGATGTATCCGAGAAGATGCAACTGTTAGTTGACGCTGTTGTGAGAACCTCAAATCCAGCATTCATGTATCTCAATTAATTAAATTAGAGTCCATCTGCAGAAGCCGTTAGATCCATTGTAAAAGTTTGTGACGATGGTATATTAACAAAAAATATTGTTTCTGGACATTACACATCGTCTTGACTTTATCTAAAACACTCTCCTATTTGTAGTTAGGAACAAAACGTTTCGGAAATTGGATTCTCTCTCCGTTTTCAGGTGAAATATACTCAGTTGGGCCCATCAGACGGGGATACAGAATAACTCTATTGAGTGGACCCAAATTATTAGGCTTTACCTGAAGATGGAGGCAGAATCCAGTCTCTGAAATATTTCGTTTTTTAAATAGAAACCGGACAACAAGGCGGTGGATAATGTCACAAAATACAATATTGTGACTTTACGTCTCAGAGCCGGAATAGCAGAACCAGAGAGGAAGACAACTGCTAGCCAACGGCTTGCCAAACACACGTTTCCGCAGAAAAGAACACGGCGGAAGACCATTGCTAACCAACGGCTTAACAAATAAATTTTCCCGCAGCAACGAACAAGTCATTTGCTAGTCACTGGTTCGATAAGCACGTTTCCGTAACAACAGACCTTTTTCCTATATATGGGGTCACGTCTGGAAGAACGAAGGAGTTGTAGTTTAGTCGTAACAGAGTTCAGTGTTCAACTGTGGAGTGTTAATCAGCGGTCAGCGGAAGCTGAAGAAGTGGCTGACATGTAAATCAGAACCAAATCCGTCACGCAGAAGAGAGGACACTCGCAGTCCAGTAAGGAATGAAGCGAGTCTTAGGTAGCCACTGATTGTGAGCTGTCATAATTGGTTGTAATTGTAAAGAAGTACCAATAAATCCAATCATCCAATCCAAAACCCGTTATTATTAGTCACACTAACCCCAATACATGAGAATATTTTCGTTAGATTAGTGTTCAAAAGATGACGCTATTTGTCCCTATCGAGAGACTGGTGAGTTCTATCTTCACCCTTAAAATTTAAACGAAGTTATTCTCTCGTGGGAACCAAGTGCGAATGTTGGAATCGGTTCCTTCCTGGATGACTTACGTGAGTACCTAGAGCAAGACCCGTCTAAGTGAAGCCTATTCAAACGTAGGCATCTCGTCATTCATTTCGTTCAGCACAGGAAATTTAAACGTAGAAGCGACAGGTATATGATGACATATCAAATCGTAACAATAAATAAGCACCAATAACTTCACTATTAGCCGATAACTGACCTTCAGAAGCCCCAACCTCGTCATGCCCCTTCAGTGAATAATCTTTAAGCCGTCAAACGTTCAAGAAATAACTTTCGTTATAAAACGTAGAGTGTCACACAGCTTCGAGTGTCCTAATTATTACAATTTATTTTCCTTGGTACTACAGCCCCAGTGGACCTAGGCCTACCTCCATGAACTTCTCCGTTCACTTAGGTTTTTCTAGATCTTACACATTCGGTAAGACTCCTTGGGCGGGTGATCAGCTCGTCAAAAGGCCTCTACCTGTACACAAACACAGAAAAACGCACACATATAAACTATTACAATTAAACACCTTAATTGGTTCTAAACCTATATGACTTCATTACAGGTCTCTACCTATACCTGTCACGTAGATTTAAAACTGTCCAGGCACGGTCTCCTAACTAGATACCACAAAGCGTATATTCTGTTCCAAATATTTACAAAGTGAGCTATATATTTCTGTATAAACTTGCTTTCTTCATTCCCTAGTCTCCTTTTGTTTTTAGTTTCTCGGAGCGGGGGTGAAACT
This sequence comes from Cryptotermes secundus, assembly GCF_002891405.2. Lineage (NCBI taxonomy): Eukaryota > Metazoa > Arthropoda > Insecta > Blattodea > Kalotermitidae > Cryptotermes > Cryptotermes secundus. The sequence goes on from NW_019720561.1 coordinate 1,441,940, forward strand.
AGTCCACTTTGTCCATCGGCCACTAACCGGCCTATTATACCAAGCCCGGATGATTGATGATGAGTGTGGAGCAGTCGGTGGAATGAGATTTGGCAGGAGAAGGCGAAGTATTCGGAGAAAATTTACCCCAGCACCAATTTGTCCACCATAAATCCCACATGACCTGATTCGGGCTGAACTCGGGCCGCCGCGGTGGGAAGCAGGCGGCTAACCGCCTGAGCTATGGTGTGGCCTTCCTTCATGCTATAACTTATTGGCGAAAATTATATGAAAGAGAAACATTGCTAGTGATTCACACTATATGGTGCAACTCTTTGCAGCTTCTAACTATAACAGACATTGAAGAACACAACTACATACCATACTACAAGTGCAGACACGCACGGAAGCTTTGCAATGTGTTTTACGTTAATAACAAACCTCGTAATTCTCATCACATGCTTCTTATTCAGTACTTAGGAAAAAAGCAATTGCAATGCATTGTATTGTAATTATCTGGAGATAATCCTGATAATCTCCATTATCCACAGATTTGAATGAGGATCACTGTATATAAAGGAAGCGCCAATGTTTGTGTGTTACGAAGTCTGAAGCACTAATCCCTCGCTAGGATGTGTAGATCTGCAGCTATACTTGCCTACTGTGCACTGATTTGTTGTGGGTGTTGTGCTGATTTACAGTGCTCCTCGCTTCGATTCAGTGACCTCAAGTTCTCAATCAAGAGTCTACGGAACCTCACAGGACACTGGACTGCTGAGGTTGGTAAGCAGGATACATAATCGAATCACTTATCCCTACGGCCGTAACTTTACTTCGTTGTCATTACAGGTGCAGTTGAGTCACGGCGCTGGACATAAAGAGACGGGTCCTTGGGAGGTGGACATCGACCACATCACTTCCAAATGTGAGGACACAGAGTCCATCCTGATAGTGGCCAAAGTCACAGGTGGGTTTACAAAACAGTCTCTTCTGGTTACGTATCATAGGAATCAAAGGAATATCTCAAACATGGAGCTGAACTAGAGGAGAGATGACATTTGGGGTGGAATCTACCATGCCACTGAAAAGTGTGGGGACACAGAATCCACCCTGATATTGGCCAAATTTACAGACGAGGTGTGAGCCAGTCTCTTCTAGTTGTGTATCATAATAACGCTTGAAACACGGAGCTGAGCTGGAGGAAGTAGGTCATTTTGGGTGGGATCTACCACGTCACTACCAAGTATGAGGACACCAAATCTATTCTGATAGAGGCCATAGTCACAGGTGTGATCATGAACCATTCGTATTAGTTATACTGTGACGCATACAACCTCTGCTAGGCAACGATTCGATAAAAATATTCCCGAAGTTAAGGTCTCAATATTAGAAGGACGTCCGTTGCAGGGTAACGGGTCGTTAAACATGTTTCCTCAGCAACGAATCAGCACACAATAGTAGACGAACTGTTGGAGATGGTGATCTCTATTGAGTTCTTCCCGAAGTTATAAAGGGAGGACACGTGAGAACTCTCAGTCAGTTCAGTGCAGTAGGTGAGTTCAGAAGCTGTAACTGAACTGAGACGGGAGAACGGGAACGGAGCAAGTCCTCGGCAAAAGACTGATTGTGAGCTGTTTTAACTGATTGTAGTTAAGAGCGATTTTAAAAACATGCGTCAATAAATCCAATCCAGAACTTGTTATTATCAATCACGGAGCACCGGACACGTGACAATATGTTTTGAAAACTGTTGGAACTTAACTCAAAGATCGGGTTTGTTTCGAGGTAGAGTCCTACCACACAGTACCATGCCTGAAGAAAAGGTGCTCGTCTGGAGTGTACTGGGGGCTATGCAACACACCAGTTTATCCGTGAAAGAAACGAATGAGTCTTCGTGTTTCAGGCCCTCCACAACGACCGGGTAAGGACTACGAGCTGGTACCAGGTCTGGGCTACTATAAGCTTCACACTTCGGGCAAAACATGGCTAGAAGCGCGTGACATTTGTGTCCAGGAAGGAACACATCTACTCATCTTGAACTCAGAGAAGGAGGCTGGGGTCATAAGAAGCATCTGGAAGCGTCATCCTAGGCTGTTCGATGGATGGAGAAACTCTTGTGCTTATATTGGAATCCACGACGAATACGCCGAAGGAGAATATGTTACTTTGTTTGGTATGTTATCCTCAATAATCTCCTTAATTTAATATTCTACTATGACTTTGTATAAAGTCAAGAAAATTGTCCGTTTGTCTAAATACGTGATGGCGTATAATTGGATCCCAACTGTATATATCTTCTCTCATTCCTAGCTTCTGCACTGTACTTATCAGTCTGGTTAGGCTAACTCTCAGGTTGCTTTCCCCCAAGGAGAGATCCCGAAGTACAGTTTGATCAGCAGGGTAGATGAGACCCAAGGCTTATATGAATAAAGAAAGTCCCTATTCCTTCTGGGAAATGGAACCCAGTAGTCAAATTTTTAGTAATTGTTTTGCTAAATGCCCTCTCACAGCTGGAGTCAGGACAGCGTAGTCGGTATAGCGACTGAATACAGGCTGGACGACAGAGGGGTCGGGATTCGAGTCCCAGTAGGGTCAAGAATTTTCTCTTCTCCAAGTAACCGGACCGGCTCTGGGTACACCCAACTTCCTATCCAATGGGTACAGGGACCTCTTTCCCTTGAGCTAAAACGGCCGGGAAGTGAAGCTGACGGCTCACCATCAACTAGTGCCGAGGTCAAGAAAACGTAGGTCTATACATCCACTCCGCCATATGCCTTCGTGGTGTAGTAGCCTTTTAGAAGGGTTATCCGACTTTTGCTTGGAGTTACTGAGTAAAACAATAAAATATACCAATCAGGATTACCGATGCCTCGGTCTGGATTCGAGCCGAGCAACTCCTCAATAAGGGTCAAGAATATTACCGCTATATAAACATTCGATATTTTATATGACGGAGGCCTGTTCTAAATTAAAAATACATAAATGCAGTACATCGTCCTCGTTTTGAGCTCCGTGTACAAGAGTAGGTACTTTCGACGGAAAATGTCAATGGTCCCCTGATTGCACGACTGTTTCGTCTGTAAAAGGGGGATGCATTTCTCGAATCCGTCTCAAGTGGGTTTATAATTTTTGTCATTAGTCATCTGTTCTTCAGTTTACCAGTTAATTATTTAGCTCCTTTTGTATATGTAGATCTGTTTATGTTTCCTTTTTCTGGTTCATCTCTTTGATATTACTAAAAACTTCATTTTCTCTCTCACATTTTGCTAATATTATTATTTAAACTTAAGTTCAAATTTCATATACATATGTTTTTGTCTTTCCATACTTGTCGTCTCAATGTACTGCTTTTCTTTTCCTTGGCACTACAGCCCCAGTGAGCCTAGGCCTACCTCCATGAACTTCTCCGTTCACTTCGGTTTTTCTAGATCTTACACATTCTGTAGGACTCCTAGGGCGGGTGATCAGCTCGTCACAAGGTCTCTATGTGTACACAAACACAGAAAAACGCACACACACACTAAACATCCATGCCCTGGATGGGATTCGAACCCACGATCCCGGTTTCCAAGCGAGAGAAGACAGTACATGCCCAACTATACTTTACCACCGCGAATATTTATATTTATAAGTAACTACTTACTGTAACACATATCCATCAGTAATAACTACACCCTTTTCCAGGAGAGCCCCTCAATGGTACTGGGTACACCACATGGGCCCAAAATGAACCCGGCGAGGGGACGTCTGGGAATTCCGGTTGTGTCGGCAGAGAGGGTGCCCTGTATGATACGAACGGAAACAACGAGCTAGCCTTCTTCTGCGAACAAGAACTTTAGCATCAATCAACATGCACGGACTTTTCTTAACTTCCTTAGTAACAAGAGAAAGTAGAGATCCTAAAGATGTCAGATGGAATTCTATATGTAATGCATATTGTATTTTTATTTTCTGTAATACTGTCCCTGGAGAAATCAGCTGTATATTCCTGCTTAATGAATTTTAATTTTCTGTATAAAAATGTATTCTAGAAACAGACAGTGAATATTTGTTTAATAAATTTGAAGTTAATAACAGCACTTTGCTCTTCTAGCAATTAATTAATAATTAATA